>NC_048425.1:2640294-2661409 GCF_013103735.1 Etheostoma cragini
CCCAAAAATCCCTGTGTGGGATGATCTTAATGCTGACATGCTTGCTAGAACTTAAAAGAAAATGAATGCCACTTGTTCTGATTTAACGCCTGCTTATTGATTTATACATTTCCACATATACATCCTATATTATATTAATTACATCTCCCTCATGGTGTTATGCATGTTATCTTGTTGTTATCAATGCACCAAAACAAAATGCAAACATGCTTCCTCAAATAAATTGTAGTTAAATGATATGTGCACTGTGACTTTAGTTGAAAAGACTATTTCAACGTTTTGTAAAACACATTAATTTGCTCTCTTTTGCCGAGAGTAAGATGGGAACAACGATATGTCTCATGTCTGTGTGTTGAATATGAAGCGACAGCCAGAAGGTGGTCGGCGTAGCTTAGCATAAAGACTGGAAACTGCTAGCATAACTCTTTATAACAAAGGTTTATGAAAAAAAAATCTTGGGCAAGAAATAATCCCACCCAAAAGTCTTCTCATTCTTCAGTGTCAAACAAATGAGAAATTGTCTTTTAATTAGTTTGCCGTCTCCAGATTTTATGCTAAACTAACCGTACAGATGTGAGCGTGCCATCTACCTTCTCTGAACTTTCTTAATCTAACGGTTGTCAAGAAAGAAAAATATGTGTCCCCAAAATTTCAAAATATTCCAGTAAAAAGGGGAGCGTCCTTTATTTACTTTTCAGGTTCTTTTCTAGTTGAGAGAATAGCAAAAAGATGACAAAAATACACACCTCTTAATCCCTCTCTCCGATGTGCTGTTAGATTAGGATTAATTATTGATTGATATGGTTATATAATTTAACTAAAACACCCTCCTCACTGTCGTCCTCCTTCAATCTGTCCATCTGAACCCCAGTTCCACTGATTATTTGATTTAGCTGAATCTAATGTTTCTAATGTTTAAACCCATTTCTGTCATGTCATCTTTATCTGGATCTTCCCTCTTTCAGTCTCCCACCATCCCAGAATAGAAAAAATTACATCCTCATCCCATACTGACATTTTTTTAGATTATTGACAGCTCATCTTTGGGGTAAATCCAATCTGGCATGAATGAGTGAGATTTGTTTTGTACTCTTGAATGCATTTTTTCACTTTTTTTTCTTCTTCTCTTGTTGTCTCTTATCTTTCGATCCTTCCTCTCTTTTAACCTGATTTGAGAAATGAGACTCCCCTGCTCTACTCTTTCCACTCTTCCCTTTATCCACTTGCCCTCTCACCTTCCTTTTTTCTGTTCTCCCCCCCTTCTCTCCCTCTCCCTCTCTCTACGCGAGATTGGATATGGGGTCGCTGATTTTCAGACACCTCCAGTAGACGGTTCTTGCCATTGTGAAGAGAGCGAGCAGGATCAGCAGCACCCACGAAACGTAGATCCCTTTAGAGTCCTGGGCGCGCTTCCATGTACCGACCTGAACACAGAGACAGATTAGGTTTATTACACACTAAATATTTTGATATTGTGACTTCAACCTCTGTTTTGAATTGTTGTTTCCCTGTGAAATATGTTGTTAGGGGTCAAAAGCAGACACAGCACCATTTAAAGGAGTCAACAAGACAAAAAGGTTAAAAGCATCTATCTAAAGAACAGTTTTATGTCAAAGCAGTGACCATCTTCTACCTATACACCCCCCCCCCCCCCCCCCCCACCCCCACAACCACACACCACGAGTCCTGCAGTGGAGGCAACGAGGATGACAAACAGCAGGAAGCACAGTAGGCTCCTCCTCCTTGGGTAGCGCCGACCAATTGAAGAGCTGGAAATAAAAATTGTGAAATACATTTAATTGAAAAGTTAAAAAGGAAAAACAAAATGTTTGTGGGGCCATTTTGAGGGACTGGTTGATGAACTTACACTTTTCGGCAGTGCGGACATCGCGCCAAGGTCCGGTCTGAAAACTCTGTCCACTGGAAGAGAAACAGGAAGTGAAACATCAGTAAAACTAAATAATAAAGAAGTGAAATTTGCACCGCAAGTTGTCATTCGTGTGTGTGTGTGTGTGTGTGTGTGTGTGTGTGTGTGTCCTACCAGGAATGTATTCGAGCAGTGTCCACAGATGATCCGGATGCCAACGGGCTGACGCTGCGGTTCAGGACTCTCCCTGCCGATGTGAACTGGTCCAAGGTTGATGACGCGTTTACTGGCAGAAAAAAAAGACAAAAAAAAGGATGACAATAATTTTTAAGCGGACCTGGCTTACAGTTGAATGTCATAAATGAACATGTCTAAATCTACTGTATAAAATACAAGGTAAATATGAGAAAAATCAATTGTTCCTGGGATGATTTCCCTTTTCACTGGGGCTGAATATTGACCCTCAATACTTTTTGTAAACTTATATTCTCAGAAAAACTTGTTTTTGTTCTCTTTGATGGCACATATGGAGATTTTTACTTTTACTTAGTCAATGCTCTTTTCTTTATTCTGCCACAGTAACCGATTCTATTGCGTTAGATTTACCAACCCTCTCTGTTACCTCTGTGAATTTCTCCCGGGAATATCGCTACAGACGCCCAGCTCACTATACTGCAAATGCAAGGGCTTCTTTCTTTAAAAAAAGAAAGATAAGATATGATAAAGTCACAATTGACCACTTTCACATCAGCTGTATAAGATAAAAGGTAAGTGTGAGTAAAGTCAACTGCTCGTGTCTTTATATCCACTCTCACTGGGTCTGGGCTTCAATCCTCAATTTCCTTTTTTTTGGTTACAATCTCAGAAAAAAACTAAAAAAAAATTCTGTTCCTCTTTGGCAGCAACTATGGCAAGAAGCAGGATATGCCGCTGTGTGTTTCAATATCACTTTGACTTGTTTTTTTATGTTTCATTGTCTGTAGTCATGGCTTTTTTCTTTGGTTTTTGGCACTGTAACTGATTACTTAAACCAGTTTTCACATCAAGGACCACTAAACTGACACAAATTGGACCAGAGACTCTGTCCCAGGGTCCCCTACCTGTTCACATTTTTGCTTTTAGATGTTTTACAACAGAAGGTAAATGGAACCGTTGAGCAAACTAGTCAGTCAACCTGTCATTGTGTTATTTATGAATGAAAACATAATGAAAATAAATGATTCCCCTTTTTTGTTGGGGACCCCTGGAACCTCTTCAAGGACTTCTGGGGGTCCCCCGGAACCCACTTTGAGAACCACTGCTTTAAATGCTAGCAGAGACCACAAAATGACAACCCGATGCTTCACAAACAAGTTGCTCTCAAATGTACCTCCGAGAACTAGATAAAGGTTTTCTGGATGATGGTGAATTTGATGAATGGTTTCTTCTGCACAGATGGTGCGATAGCAAGCCCCAAACTGGCCAACAATAAGACGCTGTCTCTGTGTCTTACCAGTATGGTCTTGGACAGGCGATCCTCTGCGACGTGACTTTGCAGATCAGGAGACAGTTACATGGACAGCGGACGTACTTCTTTCCAACAGGAGCGTTCTTTATCGGCTACAGAGACACAAAGCAGAGGCAAAAATATATATAAATATAAAAAAACACTTTGTTTTTTAGTTTTGGTGTCAAGGTTTTCCCCATCTTGGGGATCTAAAATAGGTTTGTTCCTGTCTATTCTTGATACTGAGAATATCCTAACAGTAGGTGATCCTGTCAGAGAGCTGGAAGCCAGAGCAGATGTTGTTTTAGGGGTTAGAGCGGCCAAATCACAGGTCCCAAGTCCTGTGATACCACCTAAGAAGACTTATCTACGGTGTCTGAATCCAACGCTGTGTGACTCACCGTAGCTTCGTTGCAGATGCTGCACTTCACCACGTGCTGGTGCGCCTTGCCCTCCACAGATATGGCGCTCTGACAGACGCGGCAGCTGATGACCGGAACGCTGCTGCTGTCCGGGCTGCCCTGCGGCGAGTAGGGGGGCGGAGGCTCAGCCGTTGCCACCGAGCTGGGGAACGGCGCAAAACCTGGAGACAGGGACAAGCAGGAAGGAACAGTTTAGTTACAGCTTACTGTCAGCGTAGTCTAGTTTCTCGACCTTCCACTTCCGGGATTGCCCCGTTGCCGCTGGAAATTCCGCTGCATGTGCTTATTTTTGGCCCGATATCCGTTACCTCACGCTTCCTTCCTGTTAGAATTCTAGACTCCTGTGGATTTATGAGGAACACAGTGTAAGATTGTATATTTGGTGGCGGCTGACCCAGGGGTGGGAGGTGCACACGTGGAAAGAGGTGCAGACTTCTTATATTAACTGCAAACAGAGCTGGGCAATGTGGAGAAAATCAAATATCCCAACATAATACATTGACTTTAATGGAAACCTAATGACTCCGCCGCCGTTTCTGGAGCGGATCCGCAGCCATTAAGCATCCTCTGGAAATTGGGGATAAATTTACTTTTTAGCGCAGCGCTGTGGAGGAAGGTCTGGCAAAAGAGAGACTACACTCAGTGTGATTTCGGTGATATCTTCAACAACAACAATTCCAGATGTTGCTGTATAATTCACTGTCTCAGAAATAATTGCGATTAGGGCTGGGAAATAATTCAGTATGATAGTTTATCATCTTTCAATAGAATCATATTGTGATGAAATGATATACAAGATATTGTGATATACAATAAAATTGTCTAAAATGATAATAACAAGCACATACTAACTCAATTTTCGCAGAAAATCTGTGGTGAGACATTTTGAGGGAATATCATTTGAAGAATTGCGGATTTGTTTTAACATCACAATATTTTGTGCCTTCATGTAAACATAGTCAGCATATAGTTCGGGCTCATCATCTACAGACAGATGGTGTTTCTCCACACTGGGAAAAAAAGATATTTATTGTTTCTCTATAATTTCACTTGGAACTGTTTCCCACATTATTGATGATTATTTATCTAAAATCTCATTGTAAATTATTTTTGTGAAAGCACCAATTGTGAACCCTACAATATTGTCACAATGTCAACATTGATGTATTTGATCAAAAATATTGTGATATCTGATTTTCTCTTGCCCAGCCCTAATTGTAATTAACAATATATTTGTCTTTTTTAGTCAAATTTAAAAAAAGTATTTATTTATTCATCACTTGAGAAAAAAAAAGTTGTGAATGAAGTCCAGGATACGTCTTTTACATGATGTACTCCATAAGCCTGTGTACTACAGTCAATAGTCAATAATATTTGTGTTGAAATGGATAAAAAAAAATAGTATTGAAAAAGTATCGAACCGGAATCGAACACTTGTCAACGATTCCCAGCCCTTAGCTAGTATTATTACTTTTACTATAGCTAGGATTTGAATACTACTTCCATCACTGCTATTGTGTATTTGAGGGTATGTATCACTAGCTACGCTGTGGTAAAAAGCCGTTGCTAAACTTTATTAACGACACATAAAGGGAATTTCCGGTAGTTAGCTAACTAGCTAGCTAGCTAAAGCTCCGTATCTGTTACTGTAACTTCATTATTCACAGCTAACGGCAGCTAAACTGACATCTACAACTAACGCTAGCTTTCATTTGTTTACAAGTTGACGACAGCTAGTCTCCATCTTAAACACAAAATAAAATAAAGTTGTTGTTGTTACAAAGCATCTAAATATGTCTGTAGCTGTTGACATACTCTGTGGTTTTGACAGATATCCATGTAAGCTGCCGTTGGTCCCGTCGTACTGCTCGGACAGCAGCGGCGACCGTTCCCCGTCCGCCATCGCTCCCAACGGATCCTTTTCGGAAACACCCTCGAGAAGAGCGTGTGTGCCGCGGCGGGGAAACTCCTGAGACCCCCCCGGTACTAGAGAGTTCAACCCCAAAGCCTGTCAGTAACTTTGAGTTTTTGACATCCACATGACACGGCGAGAACACTGAAGGCGGAAGCGATAAAACATAAACATCTGATTGGGGCGTTATTATGGAATCCACGCAAATTCTACGTAAGTCCCGCCCCTTTAACAGCATTCACACACTACTATTGGCCAGGTGGCCATGCTTACGCATTGTAACGTAGCTCGATTTGTTTCTTTAACTGTCTATTATTTGTTCAGGTCCTTTCCCCTGACCAATCGACTCTCCTAATCCTAACCACAAACCCTAAACCCAACCAATCGAGTTGCTTCGCAGGGCGGGACTTGCCTAAATTACATGGGATCCATAATAACGCCTGACGGGGAGCTGAGTCACGGCTGTGATGGACAGCGCCCTCGCCCAATCAGCAACTTTCTTTTCTTTTATTTTTTATTTTTTCCCCCTCTTCTTTAGTTTCATACGCGGTCTACAAACCAACGTTTAGGTGCATGCCGCCACCTACTGTACTGGCACGTGTAACATTATGGCTTTAAATTAGTGGCGTGAGATGCTCCAAAATTTGGTATTGATCCGATACCAAGTAAATACAGGGCCAGTGTCAACTAAACCGATACAACACTAATACTTAAAAAATAATAATAATTAAGGTGGAGGCATAATCAAATTGCTAAATCTGAAGGAATTTGTATGACCTTAATAAATTATTTTGTGATTTTTTAATTTTAAATTAAAACTCAGGACATAATTTTTATATATATTTTGTTGTGTCAACATTGTATCTTACAGCCTTTTGTGTGTGTGTGTGTGTGTGTGTGTGTGTGTGTGTGCGCTGGGCGCCGCCGAGCTTGGCTGCAAGTCATGTAACGGTAGCCTACAGCATCAAATCACAAATCTCTGTGACAGGAGTTGCACTTGAAAGCAGCGTCACTTACACAGACAGCCAGGTCAATATCATACCATCGTTGGTCTCGATATTATCGACATTTGGATCGATCCGCCCATCACTAGGCTACTTAACTGTCTATATGTCTATACTTTAACCCAGTGGTTTCTTTTATTTTACTTCTTTGGATTTTAACTTAAAGGCACCTTGCATCCTTGATGTTACATCAGTGCCACCTTCTGGAGTGAGTTAACTCCTACAGTGTCATGTAGGCCTATGTCAGATTTTCCTCATCAGTCCTGTTCTCATTTGGAAGGCGACCAATCATCTTCTACCCTTTTCCTCTTTCCGCGCACTCCAGTATGTTCTGTACTCCTGCTCCTTTCCCAAATCATTTCATTTCTTCCATCATGTCCTTTTTCTCTGCACTGATGACTTGCACTCCAGCTTTTATGAAATCAGACTCGCACATTCATGGAATAGGGCTCAAAAGTTGGATGAAGTTTCTGCACCCATCAAAGTGACGGGACTGGGACTCAGACTTGTAACTCAGGTAATGGTCTGACTCTGACTCTACTCAGACTTCTTCTTGGTGACTCGGACTTAAAAACCGGAGACTCCAGATAAATCAACAGGTGTTGACTCGACTGTGAAAACATATCTTTAACTTAAAAAATGAAAAATGTACAGTCTGCTGTAAACATATTACAGTTATAAGATGTAAGTTATTTGTCCTGTTTTTAATTGATTAAGTTTACCATTTTGTATGTGTTGTTGGTCGACGTCCTGACCCTGATTCCAAATTTTTGTGAAAGCTTTTAGGCTATGACTTCCTTTTTGTGTTGGTTTAAATATAGATAGGGGAGTTTGTATTTAGAACAAGAAGACGCACACCTGTTGGAAAATGCTGGGATGATGTCAGGTGCTCTGTCCTTCGCCAATTTGTCTGCAGCTAGAAAACCTGATGATTCCTGGGCATCAAGTACCTGTCCAGAGCGCAAATACTGTTTTTGGGTCATCAGTCTCGTATATACAGTATAACCTAAAGGCTCATTTAATATCTTTATCTTTTCTATCGCTGTAACGCTATACCAAAGGATTGAAGAGACAAATGACGTACAGGAGCTGGACTGTCTCTTGGGCCTAAGAGCAGACTGAACGAGATATGAAAATAATGCTTTTAGCACAACTGTATTATGTCTGGAGAGGGATCTGGTCTTTCTTGTCTTTAACTATGCAAAATTAAAACGCTCAAACATCTAAACCAGCTGGTCTGTGAGTCTGTGCTAAAAAAAGTTTTAAAACTTGTCACATCTCAAAGAACTCTGACTGTAACACCCTTGCATAGCATTGTGCACACATTTTTAAGTAATAAGTGGACATTTCTATCACAAAGATATGCCGTTAATGATGCATCAACCATCACACGGACCTTTTTGTTTTGCTTAATAGTGCCACGCTCTGGACAAACCTTGTGTAATGACAGAGGCATCATCTAACTATAAGTCAAGGATGTGTGTGGGTGGGTGTGTGTGGGTGTGTGTGTGTGTGTGTGTGTTGAAAAGTGCGGCCACACATGGTACTCCACATCAACTAATAAAGGAACCTTTATCAATCTATCCAGATATGGTTCAAGCAGATACATGTGAAAATGTCAGGAAATGAAATTAAATCAAAGAATGTCCGCATTTGGTCTGGTCGACCCATCAAACCCTCCAACGGACCTTACCCTGCCTGGGCACTGTAGTCCTAAACATCGAAAAATAAAAATAAAACCTGAGGTTCCCATATGTTTACCCCGTTACAAAATTCATTATTCTTCCAACAATTAATACAAAAAGAACACAATAGATGTATATTCCACTGCAGCTCTCTGCAGGTATATTTTGAAGGTTTCCACATCGTCCTTGTTCAGAGTCCAGCCATATTAAAGAAGAAAACACAGACCAATAACTCGATAACTCGAAAAAATCGATTTTACATTCCATTTAAATTAATGAATAACATACCATTCCATTTCCCCCTTCGATTAAAAAAACAACAACACAGAATACCACAACAACAATCAGAGAAACAAAAAAAACAAAAACAAAATTAACATGCCACCTCATGCAACATCAGATATTCAAAATGGATATCTTTCCATCAGTATTCCCTGTTGTTTAACTTCAGCACCTCCTTCCAAATCAGTGACAAGTAACAAAGGCATCTGAGTGTTCTCTCCAGGTATCACAACTCCAACCCATCTCAATATCATAACTTTTGCAAAAGTGTATAAAAAAGTACAGAAACAAAACATCAAACACAGTGCTACAAGAGCTGCTCCCACCATCTTTCTAGAGGTACTTCAACCCTGGTCTTCGTAACGTTTTGGTCTGACCTTTTTTTCCCCGAACTGGTCTTGGGTTACTTCGTCTAACCCAGGGGTGTCAAACTCATTTTAGTTAAGGGGCGGCATACAGCCTAATTTGAGGCCAAGTGGGCCGGACCATTAAAATCATAGCACAGCTCATAATACCCATAAAAAGAAAAATTCATGTGTTTCCCTTTGTTTTAGTGGAAAGAAGTAAATGCTAATGCTAGTTCATTAGCAATTATGTCGCTGGCTTTTAGGGTGACCAGATTTCTCAGACAAAATCCAGGGACATTTTCAGCTCAGAAGCGTATATATCTCCAAAACACGTCATTTTTTTTTAATTTTCCTAAAACTTAAAACAAGGACACTAGACCTAGAGCCGAGTATCGGATACAAGATAAACTACTGAGCAAAGATTTTCCTTCGACATTGATGCAGTATGAAACGAGATTGCTGCAGTCGGCAGCAGAGAAATAAGCTCCAGTGGAAGTTAATAAGTGTATAACTATAATCGCTGCATTCAAAAGCGACCAGTTAATTTTTTAAAGCTTCAAGAAATGTTTTTATCTTTAACCAGGACATGACTGAGGCCACTGCACTGATTGCCATTGAGAAAACAACCGTGGGAATCTATGTCACCAGAGAGATACCAGGCAACGACTATTCTGATGTTGGCATCATCATCGAGGGTGTGGTGGTTCTTCAAGATCTGGATTATGTGGCTCTTGCAACTGCCTTGCTGTTTGGACTTTGTTACTCTTTAAACATGAGGTATCCATCGCAGCTCCGCTAAGTGATTCAAGAGGTGGTGATGGAGTTGGATGTGACTCAACTCTCAAGGAAAGCCCAAAACCTAAAGACAAAACTGCTCCAGTAAGAGGAGCTCTCTGTTGCTGTGCACGTGAGGCCAAGTGTTTATTATTAAGTGTTAACTGCCAGTTCTTTTCCCCTCTATAAGTTCTCAGATTGGCAGCATTCTTCAATCTTAGTTTAAATCTGTCTTACAGGTGAAGGCATGGAAGGGCCGTGTGAAACCGGATGTTTAGTTTAATATAGTTGGAGTAAAGAATTCTAATACTTCTAAGAATTCAACTCAGACATGGCTCTTGTAGGGATCATTTGTCTTTGTGTGTATGTAGGTTACCTGTGGGACCAGAGATGTGTTTAGATTAGATGGTTTTAGTCTACTGTGTAATTTAGAAAACTTTAACTTTAGATTATTTCAAGTTCAACCCCTGTTCCGGATACTACAAGAGTATTGCATTAAATATTGACACAGTCCTTAGTCTTATGTACAGGGTGAACTCATGGCCGGACTAAAGGCAGCGAAGCCATTTTTAAATATCTACCTGTCCATGGGTTTGTGAAAGGCGCTATATATATATATATATAGCTTAAGAAACATTTTAGCTTGAGAAACAAAGCACACAATTTAACCCAAACTAACTCCTTCTGTCTTGTATAGATCTGAAGAAATTTGACGATCAGCCTTGCCATTTCAACATGTCGTTGGTCTGTGCTAAAAAGCAAGAAAATAACAGAGAAACATGCATTACCCATCACAACCACAGGAGTTGGAGTTTGGTAGATTTGCAATTGTCTTGGTTTCTTTATCATCTGTAGCCTTGTGAATCTAGTAATCCTGACTTTTTTTCTGACTTTTTGCATTACTTAAAGAACGTAGCCTTTTAGGCATTTTATTCTGAAGACTTAACTGTTTTTTATTGTCTGAAACCCAATTAAACGGCTCAAGCATTGAAAAAAGCCGGTCTGTGAGTCTGATGAATCCTACATAGAATCCAACCTCATTGAACTCCTCTTTGTATACGGTAATACATTAGCACATTCTCTGACAATAGAGGATCAATTATATGAATAAAAAGTCCAAAACCTATTGTTAGTTGATGCCCTACAGGCCATGGTGAAGAAAGTATTCCAATCCTCTACTTAAGGAAAAGTACTGATACTGTTATATTATTTTATTAGATCATTATTACTCATGCACTAATGTAAAAGCAGAACTTTAATATTGGAGTTGGTTGATCTAGAGTTCATTTTAAACTATTAACTAATGTTTCTTTTCATTATGCTGATTATGTTCTCCAGTAATTGATTGATCGCTTGGTGTGTAAAAATAGTGAGAAATGGCGTCACTATTACCCAGAGTCCAAAGTGACAAGTGCTATGAAAAGAAATGACTACGTTTAATTGGATACATTTATGTATCCATCCTCAAGTTCAAGATAAGTAATAAAAATAGTGTGATTGCTTTTAGATCTGCAACTTTTAGTCGATTCATTGGGAAACAGAAAATTAACTGACAACAAGGTTTTGTCATTTTAAAGTGTCCAATGTGAAGATTGAATAAGATTTTGTTTGGGTTAAATAAATGCCAATAAACCAGAGCACGGTTTTTCTCACATGCCAGAATGCTGTGTGGACTAGCCAGACCCTCCTCCGCAGCACTGTGGGGGAGGGTCTGGCAATACGAGACCAGTTATAAGATAGACAGGGGAGACGAGAAGGTGCTAACCTTTATGAGAAACGTACTCTCCTCACTCCAAATGCCAAAGCAAAGCATGTATGTGAATCTGCATACCACACTCGCTGTGCACCCTATCACATGTTAAATATTTCAAGCAAGTGTGGATTGATGCGGTCCACGTACAGCTCTGATTCTAATCAGTGGACTCTCAAGTTTCACCGGTTTTCACAGGTTTGGAAGAAGTTGGTTGGACCGAACAAACATTTCTTGTAACGCCATTTCTCACTATTATGATTAAATAATGATAACAATGAATACATCAATGGAGAATGGAGAAAATCATCTGTGAATTAATCCTGTGTGTGTTTGTGTGTGTGTGTGTGTGTGTGTTACAAGGACAGTGCATATTAATGAAAATTTCTGTCAATATGCCAGAGTCTATAATTAAGGCTATTTTTCATCTGCAGTCCCTAGACAGATGGTAAAAGTCACATTAAAGTAAAGTAAAATTACATATATACATAACAATTACAATACATTTGGTAAAAAGTACTATTAAGCTAAAATGTACAATAGAAACATAGCTGACCAACAATCAGACAAACGTCAGACAAAGACATGAACACACACAAGGCAAGAAGCCAGCGGGGGGGCAGCGAGAGCAGGTCTAAAGGTTAATGCTAATGTTGACAGCTCTAATTGTCAATGGGCCATTTTTTTAACTGGATCTTGACTGTACTATATGTATTTAATTTTCTGATGGTTATAGGGGGTGAAGTTCCACTCATTAGGTATCACTTTTCCTAAATGGTCTAATACAATCTCCCCTCGCTGCACCTCTGGTTCCGCTTTGATTGGATGCACGAATGTTGACAAACCGGTGGAGAGGGATGATAAATTGGGACTAATTTTATAGACAAGACATAGATTTGAATATTTGCCCATGTTTTCCCATGTGTTTTTATAATTTTGGACTATGATGAAAAATGCTTGGTTTCTTATCCAGAATCTTAACAGTTTGCTTGTAATGTGATTAAAAGGTTTCAGAGATGTAGCACTAGCTTGTGACCAGATGTGTAAACAGTAAGTGGCATGGGAGAAGATCATAGAGTGCATGTACATTTTTACCATGAATGTAGACTACGGTATCATCAGCATACTACTGCCCTGAAACATCAGAACAGACGGATGGGAGGTCATTTATAGAAAGTGAGAACAACAACGGTCCTATATTTGAACCTTGGGAAAGACCGGTGGACAGACTAAGGGCGGCTGAATGAAATGACTAGACTGGTGTGTGTGTTCTTTTGTTTAACTATATTTGTGGGGTCCAAAAACCGAGAGTTCAGTATAATTGTGGGGTCCCGACAGCTTTGTGGGGCCAGAATGCTGGGGTTAAGACTTGGTTTCAGGATTAGGGTTAGCATTAGGTCATGGTTAGGGTGAGGGTAAGGGTTAAGGGTCAGGCATTTAGTTGTGATGGTTAGGGGGCTAGGGAATGCATTATGTCAATGACGGGTCCCCACAAAGATAGTGACATGGACTATGTGTGTGGTGTGTGTGTTATTAGTATACTTTTTTTTTTTTTTAAGATTAGTTTTTGGCCTTTATTTGTATAGGACAGCTTTGACTTGAAAAGGGAGAGAGAAGGGTAATTTAATGCAGCGAGAAGTGAACCTCTATGCATGGTCGCACACTCTACAAGGTTCATAATCTTTTAAACATTACACAAAACATTTCCTCATACCACACAGTTTCCTGGTCCATTGTCTCAAACTGAATGAAAGAAAATCCAGAGAGAGAGAGTGAAGGAGAGGCTGTGTTGTTGAAAGAAGGCCCCATACAGTATGCGTTAGTGTTGGTACTTATTTGGTGTCGTTGCGTGGAGAGACTCACACATTCACTATGTTGCTCTCTCTGCTGTTGCTTCTGCCGCTGCTGCCGATCTGCAGCAGCCAGGCTAGTTTTTATGGGACAGTGATGACTTACTATCCAAAAAACACTAACGCAGATGGATCTGTCACGGTACGTACCGTTTATTCTAATTTAATAATCTCCTGTTGAAGTTAGAGAATAACTACATAATGTACCTTTTCATAACTAACTCTTACTGTGAAGCTATTGTTATGTGAAGTGTTGCCCAGTGGTCCGGTTTAAGTTAAACGCTGCGTCACGATATTATATATAACAACCTACTCAACAGTTCAAGAACCATCGTATCACAATTATTTGAGTTGAATGTTGTTGGCCAATTAAGAATTGAGTTGGTACTTGATGCTATGACGTTTTTCTATTAAAAAAAACAAAACACTTTTGATCCTTTCAACATATTACTTATTTTTTGATATTTTTTTATTTGAGGCTTTTGGCTAATATTTTTGACGCTTTTTGACCTTTTCCTTATGTTTTGTTAATGCTTTTCAATGTATTATTTTTTTAAAGTTAGACATTTTTTCCCATGTGTTTTTCACATTTTCTACCAAAATATAAATTTTTTAAAGCCTTTTGTTTTTTACCTTTTTCATTGGGAATTATTGTTTGTATAGGGGCCAGTAAAAATTGACTTTGGACAAGTAGTTTTTTATTTTTTTTGCCCAAATGGACAACCCTGAATAATAATCATAAGAATGCAGGATAGATTTATCACGTATTGTATGTGTCAATCTTCCCTTTTTGTGTCCCTGTGATACCACAGGTGGTCCTACGCTATAAGCTAAGCTTCCGCACTTGCCAAGAGATTGGGTTGTGGACCTGCGGCAGTGGGGATTGTGGGAATGAGAGTTCTTTAGTGCTAAGCATAGTGGACCAGAACAGCAATGGAGCGGTGTGTCAGAGAGAGGGAATCATGACTCGCCAGGCTCCTAGCAACGCTCCGTTTCAGCTGGTGTGAGTGCACAATGACAATGCAAAAAAACAAAGATCATGCTTCACACTTATCTCACAGAGGGTCAACATTTTAATTTTTAAATAGTCACTCCAACCAAGCAACTTACCAACAAGTTAATTTACTTGCTCTGGTGGCTTCATGTAGTGTATTTATTAACACACCTTGTATTAGGGGTTAAAGATTCAGTATGTACAGTACATTTTATAAAAATACCTTTTTATTTATTTTAACCATCTGAGGACTAAGGGCATTTTCACATGTCTTATTAAATATAAATTTTTATGCTTATTGCATATAATTGATCCCCATGTGTTTTGTATCAAAATGTCCAGAACAAACTCAGCTTTCCGTATAGTGATGCCCACAAATTCTTTATAGACCAATGTGTTAAGAGATCATTTGGTGCTTAAGCTGAAAGATTGATGTTTGCTTCCTTATTTCTCTTTTCTCTCAAGTCTTTGTTTCAGAAAAACGATTTACCAAAGTCTTAGGTTATATGTGATTAAAATAGTAAATAAATGTCTGAAATGAAATTTTATAATATCAGTTTCTGAGTGGGAGTTTTGTCAAACATTGTTTGGACATGCTGCGGCGCCTTTCATCCTCAGAGGGTTAATTGTGTCATATTTCCTGAAACTGTCACAATATGCCCTGACAGCAGTAAATGAGCAAGGTGGAATCTGGGGTCACAGAAATTTAATAGTATTTTCTGCAGATTTTTAACAAATAAAAAAATAAAAACTCTCCACACCGAGGAGAAAAGCAGTCAGATTTTCTCTCTGGATTACCGCTGAAAACTGAGACACACAACCTGTGAGTGAAAACAATCCTGTTCTTCTGCCTCCTAAAAGCAGATTAACATATTTTGTTCCCACAGATTATCTGTTTTGTCTGCTACTGTCAGGATCTAGTGACAGTTTGAGCAAATATGATTCAAATAACTACATAAAAAAGTTACTTAGTGTAGCTTTATTAATACCTGTGTATACACTGTGCACATCTACAGTAGACACTCAGGTTATGTGTAGCACAGCAAAAAAAACTGACTCTCTCATGAACAGTTTGAACGGGAATTCCTGGATAGAGAACATACAAAACATCTCTCGGTGGAGGGCTGTGACTCTGGTTGAACTAAGGAACCGGTCGGACACCGGCCAGGCCAACATATCACCCCAGACCACCATCCTGCCAGATCTGAGGTAAGCCTCCTACCACTTCTGTGTCTTTAGTAAGACATCATACACTTTGTGTATCTAAAACCGTTTCATGTGTCACAAGACATTTAACAGAAAACCTTCAGATTCTGTGTGAATAGTTCTATTTTTTATCCAAAATGTATTTTGTTTCCTCAATTTAAACTTGTCAAATCTGAAATTTGACATTCAAAGGTGCAATATGTAATACTGACAGCTAGCATTTGAAATAGTTACTGCAGTACAAATTAGAAATAGTGGCGAGAGTCCCCCACCCGCCCTTCCTCTCAAGGCTGAAAGTTCACTGAGGTTGCCATACTGAGACTGACAGCATCCACAACAATGTTGCTAGGCGCTAGTCTCACATAGCCAGACATTACTCCACAGAGCAGCGGAGAAGCTAACGTATGCTAGCTACAGTATATTGACAGTCATAAAAGCCCGTGCTCAATTGGAGCTCTGTACCCGCCAGACTACCGCCTTATCTCAACTTTAAAATACCGCAAAAACCACTAAAAGCATCACTACCTCGCTGGTCCTCTCTACCCGACTGACAGACACTTTCTCTGTTTAAATTTACAACAACAACAGCTAAAAACAGGCCAAACTCACGGTCCTCTCTACCCGACTGACAGACACTTTCCCTGCTTAAATGTACAACAACAGCAGCTAAAAACAGGCCAAACTCACAGTCCTCTCTACCCGACTGACAGACACTTTCTCTGCTTAAATGTACAACAACAGCAGCTAAAAACAGGCCAAACTCACGGTCCTGTCTACACGATTTAAAGCAACCCTTTCTTGGTTTAAAATGACTCACCGTTACTCGGCTACAGCCACTAACAGGCTACACGTTGTAAACAACTGTGGCGCACTTGCCTGGTCCTCCGGTAACGTTAGCAGGCGTGTTAGCAGTCGGGATCACTTTAGTGGTTGTGTCTCATTTGTTTTTGCAAGTAACCAACTGGAGTACTCTATATAATTCAAGTACAAAGTACAAAATACAGAGTACAAAAATGTTGAAATGACTGAAAATGCCTGTCCCTAGTAGCCGTGATAAATTAGCCCAAAGCTTATTCAAGTCAACTCAGCGTCCTTTTTGGCTCTAAGTTGTCTCCATCTTTCAAATACATCGCCAGACATTTCCACAGGAGAAAATACAGGCATGGGCACTGTTGTCAGAAAAGACAGTATTTCAGCTTAGCATGTTTCCTCATTATCTGGTGACATGTTGTGGTCATGTTTGGATATAATACGGTAAAAGTATTACATATTGCTCCTTAAATACATCATTGTCTAATCAAAACTGATGCAGCAGCAGCTAGGTTGGCTACCTGGCTTGTATTTTACATGGTAATTAATGCAAGGTGCCCAATGTTTCTCTCTGTCAGAGTTCCTTCAAACTGTCAGAGAGATTTCAGCCTGTTGGCGTATGACCCTGATGGAGATGAAGTTATATGCAGTTTTGGAGACATAACAATAGTAAGTAGCCAAAGTCCCCAGACACTGATGCTTGAAGATAACACCAGTATAATCCAATCATGATCATAATTTTGGCGCTACAAACCACATACTGTTTAACCAGCATGACAAAAACGATCTAACTAAGAAAACAAGCAAAGAAACTTGATCATGATGTAGACCAGAGCCTTTTTAACTGGGTTAAGGATGTATTTCTACTTATGTAAATTCTGGGTCTTATCTTTTTTCTCACTTTACTGTACACTTTCATCGGGTCAAACAATGCAAAGACATAATGTGTCCTGTCACTGTTATGGGGATAACCGCCAGCTGTTTAGACCCAATATTCCTAATGACGCCAGCAGCCCAATTTCCCTGCATAATTACCTAAAATAAATCAGAGACTGGATGAATGAAAACTATCTGCAACTCAACAAAGAGGCTTCATTTACAGTTTAGAATTTATTTTAACATGCTATTACTTACTTTTAAAGCACAACTTGGACCCCAGAGTATCTAATGAATCTCCTGACACCCTATGAGCCCAAACCCAATCTGAGACTTGCTGTTCCCAGGTCCAATTTTATAACTAGAGGCGATCATACGCATGCTGTCAGAACTCCCAAACTCTGGAATGCACTTCTTGTACACATGTGATCATCTACTGTACTTTTAAAAATGCATATTTTTTTGGATGGCACTTTGATAAGGTCCCATAGTTAAATGTGCAAAGTTTGTTTATGTGCATGTGTGTGGCGAAGACTCTATACATGTATTTTATATGTGTATTATGTACACCCGTTTGTGTTATACACATTTATTTATTTCTCTGAGTTTGTTTTTCCACTACTATTCACATTACTGACATGGCAATGCTTTGTTTCAATATTTCTATTCTTATTATTATTATTGTTATTGACCTTGTGTCCCTTTCTGTCTCTTGCAGCCCTCCTGTACTCTGTCATTCATCCCAGTAAGTAACAGTTTTGAAGGCGTGTACGTCCAACAGCTGTTGATGGAGGACTTTCCCAGGCAGAATATCAGCCTAACTCAAACTGGCGGTTTGCAGTCGATCATAACTCCCAACGAAGCTATCAGCCAAATACCTGTCCAGTTTGCTTTTAGACGTAAGAGTTTTTGTTTTGGCAGGCTGCACTCTTTTCATCACAGAATTTCGAAATAGTCTCAGTGGTTGATCTTCAGTGAGTGGATCCTTATTCTAACGCCCACTGCAACTGGTAATTCTGTAACAGTACATTGTGTAATACCGTGTACCATGATACTGTGAAATCGTGATATATTTTGAAATGGTTATCATACTGTGAAAATCAAATAATGTTACAAAAAATGTTCTTAAATGTTGTATATACACAAACAAAGAACTTTGTGTCAACAAAATAGTCTTTATGTGATATTTAAAAAAATGTAATGGATGCAGTTTTGTAAGCAGATAGCAAGTTTGTTCCAATCGATATGACAGATAATTCACAAAAGTGAAAATATTGACCTGCTGGTTTTACTATAGGAAACGTCGTGGGGTCACTAGTTTATTAGGATTTACATTAGGATTCATTCTCTGGGTCCTATGAATGTCTGGACATCGAACAGAGAGTGCGGTGGATGGACAAACCGACTGGCATTGTCATCCTTAGAAAACGTTGCTGTTCTTTATTGTTCCAGGGGACCCTGCAGTGCCATCTTGCACAGAAGGACTCTATCTGCCCAAATTCCTGCCCCCAACCCCAGCCAACAGAGCTGAGCTGTACACCTCTGTCAATCACACCCTGGAAATCAGCATCAGTGCAGAGGCAAATGTCTCCACGTAAGTCAAAGAAAAAACAAATTTAAACAAACTTACGTATCAAAATACAAACAGGTAACTGATGCAGAATGTTCTTTAATTAGATAAACTATTTTTCACATTAGCCACACGCACAAAAAAAAGGTTTTCAGGCCAAGGTTTTCACGTGCACAAGGAATCTGATCTGTTGTGTTGTGTGACTGCAACACTTATTAGGAAGACCGGTTTGACAAGAGTGCAACCAGTGCAGCAGGACCAACTCTATATTACTGTTAGGATATACCCCGTGGATCAAAAATGCAGTAC
Source organism: Etheostoma cragini (assembly GCF_013103735.1). Taxonomy (NCBI): domain Eukaryota; kingdom Metazoa; phylum Chordata; class Actinopteri; order Perciformes; family Percidae; genus Etheostoma; species Etheostoma cragini. Next base: position 2,659,439 of record NC_048425.1, read on the forward strand.
GCATTCCAACCCTAAAGATGTCATGAAATACCTCCTATAGAACATTATGATTAAGGACCATGTTGTTTCAGTAGTAGTTTTACAATCTCCGAGTTTCAAAGTAACTAAAATAACTGGTTAGACCCATAGACTGTAAAAAATGACGTTAGACCTCTTTATTGAAACAGCAGATGTGACTCACGAAAAATCAGCCAGCTGTGCTTGACTAAGGGAAACAGCATTAGAAAGAAAGCCGAGTCAGATGCCAGATGAGAATTTCAATTGCATTTCAATTGAATCGTAGCAGAAAACAGATGGTTTTTACTGTGGGTGGGGTATTTTTGTAAATGATTGACCTTCTTGTTAAACTTTGTTAAAGAATATCTGAGCTGCTGTTCAGCGGGCCGTACAACGCAGTCCAGACTACATCAGGAACAGGACAGTACACCCTGAGATGGACGCCGTCTGAACAAGAAGATGGAGAAAGCCACCCGATCTGCTTTGTTGTCCAGGCAGTTTCCAAGTCAGTCACTTGTCCCGTGAACTTTACCTTAGAGAATGTGGAATGATATCCGTTGAATCATTTGCTTTAAGTTTAACTTTCTTCTTTCTTAGAGTTCGCAGAGTTCGCAGAGTTAAAAGAGAAGATAGATTCCACTTTTGTCTCTGTACTGACCACACATAGGGCGGTTAGCTTAGCTTAGCCTAAAGATTGGAAACAGGTGTAATCAGCTAGCCTGGTTCTGTCAGTAGATGGAAAAATCCACCTGCCAGCTAAAGCTCAATACATATATATTTTGTAAGATTAATTTGTAAAAAAACATATAAATCTGTAGACCAAGTAGATGTTTTTCAGGGGGTTAGGTGCAGATGATTTATTGACTGTTTCCTACTGTGAAGATTGACTCAAGGCTGTTAATTCATATTTATCTGACACATAGACTTGTATATTGGTGCTATATATCTTTTGATCTAATTATTAGCAATAAAAAAGCAAACCAATTTTTTTAAACTAAAAAATAGTGAAATATTCCTTAACCCTTGTGTCGTCTTCACTTTCGGGACCTTCTCGTATCCCTTGGGGGGGGGGGGATTGACCCGTGACTTATTTGGGTTTTTAAAAACAATTCTGAAATAAAATGTTACTTCTTAATCTATTAACAAATATTGTCTTTATCTCAATTTCAAACAATTGAGATAACTTATGTTTAGGGAATGCAATCAGTCCCTTGTAGCACACAATTAAAAATGGAAGTTTTTGTCATAAGGTTATAATTCATGTTAAAAATCCACTATGAAAGAACATAAGTGGTTATATACAGAACAATGTTCTGAATTGAGTCAGGAATACATGTTTATCACAGAAAATAAGATAAGGCCGTTGATTTACAGGTAGAAGAAATGTAAACTTGTAAAAAAATGTAAATGGGTTAATTTGACCCAAATACAATATAAGGGTTAAGACATAGGAGAGCTTGCGCAAGAAATACATTTTGTCTTGAAATATCTTACACATTATTTGGGAGATAATTTTGTAAAAAAACAACAACCCCCGACTGTATTTCTTTATCTCAACAGTTCCAGCACGTATCAGTCTGAGCTTCGATGTGTCGTTGTGATTGTTGGAAACGGTGAGTCAAACCTTTCCTTGTTTTTACAAATGTTTTGAATTGCTTTTCTGATTTCCTGGATTGAGAAGTTGATGTGTAATCTACATTCTGTCTATCGGTTCACTTCTGTTTACACAACAACACCAAACACATCACCGATCACTACGCCAACTACAACAACCCCACAAACAACCACAGAACCCCCAACAACTACCCCACTGACCACATCACCCATCACTACGGCAAATACAACAACCCTCATTAATATAACAACCACACAAAGCACAACCACTACTAACCCCAACCTAACTACAACAACCCCACAAACAACCACAGAACCCCCAACAACTACCCCACTGACCACATCAACCATCACCACGCC
>NC_048425.1:2661509-2726434 GCF_013103735.1 Etheostoma cragini
ACAACAACCCCACAAACAACAACTACCCCACTGACCACATCAACCACACCCACGCCGACTACAACAACCCCACAAACATCAACTACCCCACCGACCACATTACCCACCACTAGGCTAACTACAGCAAGTCCAGCACCAGTTACTACACCTGAAGTCACAACAGATGTAAACATCATCTCAAACCCATGTGAGTATGACAAATGTTGATGTTTTACACTCTATAATCATCTCTTTATTGACATACTCTATACATAGCTAAGTGAAGAATCTAAGAGAGAACAATGGAATTTGAATAGCTTAAACATTGAATACCTTGTTTAAGTCAAGTCTGTTTTACTCAGTTTCAGCACCCTTCTGGACTGTGTTGTAATGTTGAATCACTGTGCTTCTAGTTGTTGTTCTTTTGAAAATGAAGCTTTCCTCTCCATCTCCGCTGTCTGAAGACTACATCAGGACTACTGTCATGCAACAGGTCAGACTCTTCTTATTTTTATCAGAAATCAAAGCATTTAAAAGCTTTAGATAACTGCACCTGCTGGATCTAGATGCAGGTGTAAAGGAGACCTATAATATACAGTTTTCAAAGTGCATAACTATATTTTGTGAGTAGAGTATAAAGCAGGATTTTGTACCATGAACCAAAAAAGAATTCTGAACTAAATACTACAACCAGACATTTTTCAGCAGGAATATGATCCGGAATTGGGAACAGGTTAACATGATTACAGATTACAGATTTCCCTGGCGTTAGCATGTAGCTATGTAGTGACCAGTGGATTGTAATGAAACATAGCAGCACTTTGTACCGTCAACAATCACAAATAAAGGCTTTAAACAAAATACTACACAACAGGATATGTTCCAGCAGGAATGTGACCGGAAATTGGGGAGTAATTCACATCAATAGCCAAGACTTCAGCTTTCCCTTCCCTAGAGTAGGAAAAACCTGATGTAACCAGACCCTTCAGAACAGGAGGAAATCTAAGGTTTTGGCTCATGGAAATTACTTTTAAAGATGATTTTACGTCATTATTTAAAGCTTTGGCAATGTTAAATATGAACATCCAACATTGTAACATTATAGATATGACATAAAATACAGAAAAGCATAATAGGTCTTCTTAATTGTATGTTAGTGGTGCTATGGTATTTGTAATAAATACAAGAAAAAAACTAGGCTAGATGCAAACGTGTCAGCTGTAAGTCAGTTACACAACTGAAGGACCTAGAATATAACAAAGCTCCCTTTACACAGAACATTATATCTGATGGTTGTCATGATCATATTTTAGTGGCATATTCTTTTTCTTTTCCAGATCAGAGATGAACTGTCGAGATATGGACTGCCTTTAAATGCTACTTTACGCCTTCTGAGTAGTGTGCAAACATAATTTACGTAAACATTTATTGACCCCTGCAAAGAAATGTATTCAGTTTCCTGTCAAATTCAACAAGTCTAAACATATTTACAGGGTTTGAGCAGCATTTGGATAAAAGATCAGCTATATTGCTTAAATACCATGGATGTATACCAAGAAGTTCACTGTTTAAATGTGTAAGCTTCCTGTTGTGGTGTGTTTTAAAATGTTTTTGTCCAATGGAAACTTTACATTATGGCTTCATGGTTATCTTTGTAATAAAGAGTGTTAGATATCAATACCACTAAAATATATACTGACATGCTAAACACATAGACACATGTAAAGCTGTGTCTACATACAAAAGTGTCCTTAATACAAAAACAGGAGAGCCATTTACAAAAATAAATGCATGATTAAAAAAAATAACAAACCGGATAACAGATAACACACAATTATAGCTACTGTAGGTCACAACTTAGGTGGCAACACAACAAATAAGTAAGTAAATCAAACCCAAAAATGAGCAACACACAAACCATGATATGAATTTCTGTTAATTTGGGATAATACTAATTCTTTAGCATAAGTAAAAAACATATCCCATATTGTGTTAAGTTTGGTAGACAAACCCCTTACAGTATTCAGTATTTTTCTACTTTATTAAGTTCAAAAACGTCCATAATTCATGACATAATTGTACAAACAATAATCGAAGAGAGGTTCACATTGTGGTTTCAAACAACAACTTCATTTTCAGAGTTACAGCATTTATTCACCGTCATAAGTTACTGAACCAAACTGTCTGTTTCAAAGTTTTACAGTCATCACATTTGTGGGAGCCATCGCCAAGAGAGACACATCAAACATACCGTACAGATGTCACCAGAGTCCAAACCATCGTTTAGGCTCTTTGTAAAGAACCGGTCTGTCTGCTCGTTGTGGTCTTCACAGAGAAAAGTGGTGTTAGTTTATGTCTGAAAATGGAGCCCTGAGGCTTGTTTCAATAGTGGTTTAGATGCAGTGTCATTGATCCACTGCCTGAGCTGGTTTTGGATCTGAAAGAATTATGTGTCTGATTACAACAGACATTTGATATTGATGACAGTATTTTGGCTCTAGATGACTATGTTGGAGCCAACAGAAAGGTAAAAGGTGTGTTTACTTAAAATGACAGCTAGGAAAATATAATTATAGAGGGTTTAGTCTAAGTCTAATAAACAGCCCTGAAATAAATGAAGGTTATACTGTTGAGTTTTTAAATATGAGGGTCTTTTTGGAGGCCGAGATGTGTGGTGCTGTTGAATTGTGTTTTTCTGTGAGGTGTTTCAGAGTAAAACTGAAACATTATAACGGTTCTACACTGGCATTACACACTGACTTCTGTTATTAATTAGCATTAATTCAAAAGCAATTATAAAAATGGTTCAGATGTCAACTAAAAATGTAATCAAAATGTATGTTTTGTGTTACTATGGTTGGTATGATTACATCTTCCAGAAATGTGCTAAGGCATTAGGATAAGAACATGGGTAAATGCATTGGTAGTATTTCATGAGTCAGTGAAGGAAGATTTAAAGGTAAAATCTGGGATGTGCTTGTGGCTTTTTTGGATTAAAAATCAACAAAGTGCCTGTTTAGATTTTATTCATATCTGAGAATCTTGTGTGTGTTTTAGGTTTATCTTTCTTCTTCTTTGTATTCATTGTTGTCAGGTGGACCACATTTCTATATGTTCCTAATTTTTTGCCATTCATCTATTTGTTTTTACCCGCGTCAAATGGATAAATACCGAAAATGTAGTTGTTAACAATGTACCAAGACTTTAATTGAAAATGAAAAGTTAAAATGTGAACGCAAAACAAAAACCAAAAAGAAATTAAAAATGAGTGCAAATGCATAAAATGTAATTATATTGGGCAAAAGTAGAGGGGACACAAAGTTTGACAAAAACTTTAAAGATGCTACAACGGTTTGGGGAGATCTCGGGATAAAAAATGAAACCTGCATAAAACTTGTTGCTATTAAATTTGGACATTTTGACACTCAAGGATGTAAGGTTACCTTTTAACAAACAACTTCACTTACTTTTAAAGTAACAAAGACTTTTATAGACACTTCAAGCAAAACCTTTCAAAAAAAATAAAAAGGGTAAAGGGTCAATACCATTTTTTTTACAACCTGGACCTATTTTTCCTATGTTTTGTGTGTAAATGACTGTAGGGAACAACAATCTTTAAATTGGTCCAGTATGAAGGTGAACACTGTAAGGGGCACCCACAGACGGTGCTGCAGTTTGGTCCACTAAAGGTCTTCTGAGACGGCTAGAGCTAAACCCACCAGACTCCTTTTTAAAAAAAACAATACTTTTAGCATGTATAGAGCCAAAATATTTACATGTAAATCGGTAATCTATGTGTCGAGTTGTGATGGTTGGAAAAGTGGAAAAATTACCCAAAAAGGTATTTTCATGGTTTAATATAGTTTCTTTCGACTTTGAATGAAGAGTGTTTTACGATGCTTAAATGACGGTTTATTTACATGGAGTCTGGGGGCTTTAACGAACACGTTATGTTTAAAATAAAAAAGGATCTTACTCTGCAACAGAAAGGTCGACCTCCCTATAAATAAACAGCCCTATTAATTTATATAGCTTGTTTTGCTGCTGCCGAGTGCAGCGAGCTCTCTTAATACTGGACCAGTGTCTAAGACTGTTATTCCCCTCTGTCACTTAGACACAAAAGGTTGGTCCAGGTTGATCATTATCCCGTTACCATGAGAAATTTCCTTATAATGGTGACTTCCTGGTTCATTGTCTGACCTATAAGAGATTCTTTGTTCGGGACACAGACAGATTAACATAGACACACACCTTACACTCTATATGTTAGGGTTTGTATTCATTGACTGTCTGTTACATTCTTTGGGACATTGATGACCTATTCCATCCAAAACGACTAACAACGATGGATCTGTCATGGTATGTATAAGTGCGGTTTTCTTTAGCTTAATATTGAAAATAATAATCTTAATTAATTTAAATGTAATTATACTATTCTTGCATTTTAACACACATGGTCATAGATCCCAGTTTTCAGCATTTCTATTTACACTGTGTATATTTTGTAGTCTACATATTTTTTATAAATATCTATTTTTTTCAAATATTGTTTTAATAGATTGTAGTAGAAGGCACATACTTTAACGTACTTCTTATTGTTCTTATACTTTGTTTATATATATATATATATATATATATATATATATATATATATACACAGTACATATATATTTATACTGCATATATATATATATACAGTATATACAGTATATATTTACATACATACTGTATATATAGATAAAGAGGAGCTAGTTTCAATTACTTTATATGCTGCGTAATCTAATAAAATACATTTTTTGATTATATTTAATATCTTAATCTGACATATGAATGCCATTAAACTACGATCCTTGTTGTTATTCATTCATGTGTCCTTACATGTTTGTGTTGTTGTTTGTCTTTGTAATAACCCCCAAAACTGGAATTCATTTGAAGAAAATAAACCCCTGGAATAAAAAAAAGGACAAAAGAAGCCAGTGAAGTTTAAAAGACATCGGTTTTTACTTCCAGTTGAACGAGCCAGGACAGCATGTCATTAGGAATAAAACACAGGTCACTGTTTTCAAGATAGTAACAATAAATAAAACATCACATCAGTTGTAAACTTTTTCATCATAAAGCCACATGATATTAAACTCTTTGTTGGTTTGGTTTGCAGGGCGTGAAACTAACTTTTTGTCTTCGGCCAACAAGCCAACAAATACAGCGTTGTACCAGCTGGAGGTTTTGATAGGAGGAAATGTCAAGACTAACTCTGGACTAAATGATCCTTTATTGACCTGAGATATGGAGCATTATCAGTTTTTTCAAATAGTGGTATCTTATTTCTTTGGTTGAGGTTTTTGTGGATTAGTAAACTACTTTTCGGAACAATTATAAAATGTTTTTGCGACAAATAAAAGCCACTGTAACTAGAGAGGAGCATTTGTCACTCCCCAATGTGAGTCGAGTGCAGATTTGAGTTGGGCATGCTCAGATTTAAACGGTTTACAGCATAACATGTCATACTGAAATGAAATAATAAACCTTTCTCACTAGAAAAATTAACAGAAGTTGGGAATCATTTCAAAAACATAGCTATCTATGATTGTTTGATTGCTAACGCTCAAAACGCCATTCAACTGACAGCCTTTGTTGAGTTTGATGCTAACTTGTAGCTAAGCTAGCAGTCATTTCAAAAACGTTTTAGCTAGCCATGGTTAGATTGCTAACATTTGCTTAAAACATCATTCAACTGACAGTCTCTGTTGTGTGTGATGCTAACTTGTAGCCAGCAGTAAACTAACTTGGTTAAGTAGCTGCATTTTTACTGTATTGACATTACAGAAGTCTCTCGTTAGCATCTTGTATGCTACTTATCGCAAAGTGACTTACGCGGGACTCCAATTTGCGCTCGACTCACATCGGGGAGTGAGCGTATTAACGAACGTTTGTTAATTAAGTTCTAGGTTTTTGGGACTGTCCGACTGGCGAGCAGACCTGAATGCTGGCTGATGGCGAAGTGTTGATTTCAGGCCCCGCTTTGTTTGTACACACATTTCTTCGTGCTGTCAAGTAAAACAGCAAAACGGGGTGCACTTGTTTGGTTTCAGCTAACAGTTGTTTGTTTTTGTTGGACTTTTAACTGATGGATCCAGTGCTGAAGAGGAACCGAAACAAGCGCACCCTGTTGAGCAACATTAATAACAACAGAACAAAAACATAGCAAATCAACTGCATTTTTCAAGAGAGTTAAACAAGCAAGCCAGTACCCTGATAGTTAACTAACACACACACCTGGACAAAAAACTGTTGGAAATGTTTTCAGGTGTTTGTCAAGGGGTGCGCTTGACTGAAATTCAAGTGCTTTAGATTTGAGGGCAAAAGCAAACATTCCCTTGTAAGTCTTTGTTTAATTTTGACCACAAATTTTAAACTCATGGAAAAACAAAATCAAATGACACGTCATAAATATCCACAAAAATGTTTTGTTTTACCCAGATCACAATTAAAAAAAAATGCTGAGTTTCAGTAACTTTCCCTTCTTGAGAATTGCACATCACCGATATAAAATATGAACCTTCCTATGTACAGCTAATGAAAACCAAGCCTGGGCCAGAAGTATCTGTCAAGAAGTGTATGGAGAGCAGTTACCAGCGGTTACGAGACACAGTCAGCGCTAGTTAGCACCCTCCTGCAGTCAAAGAGTGTAAAAACCAACAGAAAAAAGGCATCTTTTAGCTTAGAGGACAGTCGCTTCGTTGCAATCATGGGGTTTTAAAAACATGCATTCACACACACCATGAGCTGAATTAAAACATGTTGCACAGATGATGTTGACACCAGGATCACAATACTATATAATAATAATAATATAATAATAAAGAGGGGACACATTTTGGATTCAACAACACAGGTGGACACAATGAGGCTGTTTGCTGCCTTTTAAACATAAGTAGCAGTAACCAGCAGTGGAGGCAATACTGACCCGCTCTATATTGAGTAAATCCCATTACAGCAGGGATCTTCAACAGGGGGTCCGGGAACCCTAGGGGGCCCTTAGAGTCAATGCACGGGGGGGGGGGGGGGGGGGGGGGGGGGGGGGGGGGGGGGGGGGGGGGGCCTCTAAATTATTGTCCATTTCTTAAAGTTTTTTCAAAAATGAAAAGGTCTTCACATGAATCTTAACATATATTGTTGAAGTGACTAAGTGAGCCATCCACAGATACAGTTAATGCTAAGGATTCACTGTGCCACATGTATGTTTTACCTTTAAAACATGATTTATAAAATCATATCAAGTATTAGGCTGTGTTAATAGCTTAATATTCTATGCAAAAAAGGTATGTATGAAGGCTCTAGGCTGCCCTACACGTTACTGTAGGCCCAGTTTATGATGCAACTTAGTTTTATACAGTACATGTAGTAGGGGTCCCTGCTCCGTATTGCTTAGTTAGGGAGTCTTTGACTTAAAAGCCGTAGAAGAATCTTGTATCTTGATTTTTATGGCAATAATTCTTAAAATCAATTCTTCTCTTTAAATATATTTTTAATTAATTTTTTACCAATGAGTGACGTAAATATTTTCCGTTAGATGCCGACTACATCGTGTCTGTTTGCAGCAAAACAGACGGATGCAGAAAGTACGCCGACATGTGATGTGCATGCTTTTGAGAAACGTATTCATTTTTGGAAATGTGTCATATTATCTCTAGAAGTGTAATGTTCAACTTTTGTTTTTGTTAAAGAAGGAAACAAGAAAATTGCAATACTCAATAGCATGAAATCGCAATACTTCTACAATAGATGTAAATTGTAATCAAATCGAATCGGCACCCGTGTATCGTGACTGAATCGGGATGCTTTGGTCCCGATTCGATTCTTTTGCGATACAGGGGTGCCGATCAAGTAAGGAGGATAAAGTTAAACTCAAAAACATAGCAATGGGAATACATTAAGTTTTGTCAAGTTACAGTACAAAACCCCCTGTAACAGCGCCACCAGAGCCTGATGTACGGAACCCAATTGTCCAGAAGTGTGTGAATGCATCATTACAAACCCTATGACAGCACGGCATGCCTCTCTTTAGCGCCTCTCCAAGGTTTACACCTACTGCGTTAAATGACAGCTTTTAAAACCCAGCTCCATTAAGAGTCAATATCGGTAAATAGCAGTAACTTGCTTTTCTTGAAACATGTGAAAGTACAATAAAAAAGGCAGATCACTCCGTGTGATTTAAGTCACATGATTCAAGATAAAAACAACGGGCTTTTCAGAGGAAACATCATCTCCCAACTGGCAGTATTGTAACATCTGAGGAACATTTTTTCAAATGGAGAGTTCATTAAATCCACTGAAGAACTTGTCATAACGTTCATCCCAGACACAGAAACACAGAAATACTATATATACACATACATATAAAAACATGCAGACGGGTGAAGTTGCCTTTGCGTCTGCGTTTTTCGTACACATTAAAAGAACCTGTGTAGATTGGTTGTCTTTCTTTAGTTAAGGTATGTGATGTTTATTCATAACGCTAATCTACCTCAGGATCCTTAAGTCTTCTTGAAACAGAACAAATTACCCCGTTTTTTCTTATTCAAACACCACCACCCCCTAAAAAATTTAAAATAAAACAAAGTGTTGCACTCTCTCTCTCTCTCTCTCCTCTTTTATCCTAGGTGGGGATAAGAACATGAGTTGAGAAAGGGGTGAGACACAGAAAGGAGAATAGAGACCTTTTCTGTTTTTGTTTACTTTTATAATGGAATAAATATACTTCATGTACATTTAACTTCATGGTTTGTTCCGTCTTTTGTCCACAGTTTAAACATGTAGATGTTACAATGATTCATGGTGTATTTGTTACACATAGTTTGTAGCACCGCTGCATTGTCTGTTACACATTAACTGTGTTATTGTCTGTCCAGCAGCAGCAGACCAGGATGGAAAGGCAACTTCACCCGTCACATACAAACCCACAGGTATTAGTAGAGTTAACTCCACGGAATAGTTAGAAACAATAAATAAGTTAAGAACTGTCCCTTTACTGAGATTTAGCAGAATACTGAGAAGTGGGCTCTTTGTGTGTGTGTGTGTGTGTGTGTGTGTGTGTGTGAGTGTGAGTGTGTGTGTGTGTGAGAGATTTGTTGGGATACGAATGACCTAAAATAGTTAATACTTTTCTTTCTAAGGTTAAAAATACAATTACTTAAAGAAAGACAGTAAAATATACTTGTCTTTTTAACCAGCATCCCCCTTTTTAAATCTTGTGTGTTTGTGTGTGTGTGTGTGTGTGTGTGTGTGTGGTAGAAGTAGTGTAAATCTGTAGGTGTAGTAACACGGTTCAGTTAGTTAGCACATCAAACTTCTTCAAAAAGAAATGCAGGAATCTGGGAAAAAAATTGAATAAAACAGAATTCTCCATTTCCTGTTTGCTCACAAACCCCCGAGGCACCACATGAACACATCTTATTTCTTCCTGTTTAGATTTAACAGGACCAGTTTGGTCGTATTAACTCGCAGGGTGTAGTGGAGGACAGGTAGCTAATTAAATGTTAGTGCATAACATAAATATTGTAAAAAAAAATTGACTAGATGTCGTTGTTTAACAAATATCTGGAGCTCAAGGGGTTGATTTGAGAATATTACACTGAACTATTATGTCCTTTGGTGTTTGTTTGAATCCCCAGTAACTATATAAAGCTTGGCTCGAATATTACCCGGGGACAAAGAATTTGATTCTATTAAAAGCAAAAATTACAAACAATAATAATTCAGTAACAAACGGTTTGGGCCAATGTATCACCCTAAGAACCAAAAGGGCAGTTTGACCTCCTTTAGTAGCTTTTAGTTGGTGGTTGAAGGTTAATACCAGAGAATCATCAACCCACTGCACCAGGGTTTGCCTGACATGAAGGGCGATACTGAGACGAGTCCTGCTGTCCCCCTTTCTCCCACCTATGCATACACATTCTTGCATAATAAGTACCATTATTAGCATCACTGTTGTTTCCAATGGACAGTTTTGGTGTCTCACGAAGGCCCTAATGTTATTTCCGAGGCTGTTGGATGTTTTTCTGGAGAAAACACAGAGGGACAGATCTAATTAGGCACATGTTGCGGCATTTTAACATGTAATGGCATAAACAAGGTGTGTTTTTATCCTTATTACCTCCGCCAAGGAGATTATGTTTCAGGTTGGTTGTGCTGCCTGTCTGTCTGTCAGCAGGCTAACGGAAAAGCTAAGGTTGTAGCGTGGGCCAATGAAGAACCCGTTACATTTTGGGCCGGATCCAAACCACGAGGGAATACAAAAATTATTTTTTCACTTTTGTTTACATTGCAAGATAGCTGAAGTCATTGTTTTGGAGGATCACTATTATTATGTTAATAAATGCCCCATTTTCTTACTAAATCTGGTCCTGAATGCAAAGAATGTGTGTCAAGTACATCCCATATCAGCAGCTAGGGTGTAAAACAAAAGGCATATCAGCCTTGTTACCCCCACAGCAGTCCAGCCCGCTGGTAGTTAAACTACAGATCGAGACAAAACAGGGAGCTGCCGGAGCTCTTCCTTCATGATGGGGGAGAAATGCATGCGTCTGGGGACTGAGGCGGAACTCTTTTAGGTCCTGGGTGATAAAATCACACATGTTTCATTCACTCATTCATTCAACTTGGCCTTCCTCTTCAGTACTCAGGTCCAAAGATAAAGATAAGACATCATAGTTAGGCAGAAAAGTCACATTCTCTCTCTCTCCTGCTCACACAGACACGCTCACTCACAAAACCTCTCTCCCCATCCTTTTCCCGCCCTCACAGGTCAAAGGTCAGACGTCGTAGTCGGGCAGAGCGTGGTAGATGATGCCGCCGACCGACGGAGGGCTGGAGTGGAGCGGAAGAAGCCAGCAAAAGACCGAACCTGAAAAGGAAAATTTGAAATTATAACAGCTAAAAACAGCTGAAACGGCTGAAACAGCTAAAACGGCTAAAACGGCTGAAACGGCTGAAACGGCTGAAACGGCTGAAACGGCTGAAACAGCTGAAACAGCTGAAACAGCTTGGCCACTGAGCCAAGGACTGAGCATTAGAACAGGGTGTGAGCTTCCCCACAGCCGTCCATTTTTGTCACTTAAGTTGATTTTGGCTGCGCTTTCTGTGACGTTTTTTTGAAGCTTTTTATTTCATTTCTGTCCTTTTATCTTTTTTTTTGGTCCAAATGCCATAAGATTGAATAAAATGCACATATTTAGTAAGAGTGGTTTATTTTTAATCAATTAATTTAATTATATCTTAATTTTATTTTGAAAGTTTGGTTGAAAGAAACCCAACTTTCTGATGTAGAAACGTTTTGAAACTGGGTCAAACTGACCCGAGGACAACAAGCGGGTTAAGACCTGTTGAATACCCCCCAGGATGAAATTGAATGCCAACTCTGCAGGATGGAAAATCAGAAAAGAGTTATTTACCAGGTAACGTTAATGACATTTTTGTGAAGTGTGGTTGTACTCTAATGGAATGAAATGAACAAAATATTTGTCACTGGTACCCGGTGGTTTGAAAGGGTCATGAGAAGTCTGATGAAGATGGTCTAAGTGCTACGTAGTAAACTGAAGATGGAAAACACAAACCCACCTCGTCCGAAAACCTCCCGCAGCAGAGCCAGCTTTGGCTTGCGGGTGTGTGGGGGGTGGTGAGGCGGCTGAGAGGAGGAGGAGGAGGAGGAAGAGGAGGAAGCTGAGGAGCCTCTGTCCTTCATCATGAGCCTGTTCCTCATCTGCTCTATGGGAGTCTCGTCCGTGATTATGGACACCAGCTGGAGCGGGACACAGAGAGGAGAGAAAGTATCAGAGAACTATGTCTCTGTATGAGAGCACACATATAGACAGATGGACTTTATTCATCTCAAACTGGGAACTGACTCTGTTACAAGGGTGTATGTGTGTATGCTGTAATGGCGTACACACAAACTCACTCACACAGACAGAAAAAACAAGAAATATTCTAGAAGTGAGATAAAAATCATAGCTGCTCACAGTGAAGGTCGGGGGAGAGCATATGAAGGGGTTAAATGAAAAAGCGGTGAGCGAAGAAAGGAGCAAAGAAAAAAACATGAGGTGTCGGTCAGCAGAGGAGCCGAACCTCCCCGCTCATCACGTTGATCGGGCCCAGGGAACAGGCCTTCACTTAAAGGGAGGGGGGGTGAGTGGTGTGTAGGGGATTGAAACTCTGAAAACCAGTATCAATGGCACAGCCCTGCATGTAGATCTTACTGTATCTGTATCTGTGTGTGTGTGTGTGTGGGTGTGGGTGTGTGTGTATATAAAGAGATATTGTACCTGATCGTAAAAGATGACCATGACAAACACGCCAAACAACACCGACTCCACCAGGAGGATGATGTAGTGGGCGCTACGAGACGGAAGGGAGAGAAACAACAAGACAAGAAAAGAAGAAAAGAAAAATCAGAACCACTGACATAACATATCACCTAGCTTTACACAGGAACACGTCGTCAGTACATACGTCGGAGTTTCCACTCCCTAGAGGACTCACACTATCAGGTGCTTGCTGGGCATCTCCTCTCCTTCTTTCTCTGCGTCTCCGTCTCGCTCGTTCCTTATCCGCCACACCCAGGCCGACACCACCAGCACCATGGAGTACAGACTGGCCATGCCTGCACGCAAACACACACACACACACACACACACACACACACACACACACACACACACACACACACACACACACACACACACACACACACACACACACACACACACACACACACACACACACACACACACACACACACACACACACAGCTAGAGTATCAGCCGCGTTACCTGCAGGAGTAGTGGTGGCAGCAGCAGAGGTGGAAGAAGTACTCAGATCCTTGACTGAAGTAAAAGTACTAATACCACACTGTGATGGTCCGGCTTTTAAATCCTATCTCCAATCTTGTAGAGCAGGGCAATATATTGATATTATATCGATATCGTAATATGATACTAAATATCATCTTAGATTTTGGATATCGTGATATCATAATATGGCATAAGGGTTGTGTTTTGCTGGATTTAAAGGCTGCATGAGATAAGAAAAACCTTTATTTGTCCCACAGTAGGGAGATTGCAGTTTAACATCAAAGATAAGAGCAAAGATAGGTAAGTGTACAGAGATAGATAAGTGTACAAAATATAGCAAACAGTAGTATACAGTAAAGTGATGTCATTTCCTGCATATACCTGACTGTTTTATTATTTGCCTTTACCCACTAAGTCAATATATCTACATTACTGATGGTTATTTATCAAATCTCGCATTGTGTAAATATTTTGTGAAAGCACCGATAGTCAACACTACACTAACGTTGTGGTATCAATATCAAGGTATTTGATGTAGTAAATAGATGCAGTAAAGTATATGTACTCACCGGTGTAGAAGAGGAACTGGATGAAATATTTCTGGTTTAGCTCTCCGACACAGTTGTTGATCCTGAGACACAAAGTACAAAAGCAGATGAAACGAAGTTGAGGAAGTAGTTGAGGAAGAAGTTGAGGAAGTCTGAGCTGTGCAAACTTCCTCAACAGACATGGCGGAGGAGAAGAGGAGAGTGTGAGCCGGAGAAGATGGAGGGATGTGTGTGTGTTTCCTCACCAGGGACAGTGATGGTCCATGCGGCGTATACACCTCTGGCAGACGCGGCAGTGATGCGCTCTGGGAGGTCTGTAGGTTTCACAGCGACTGCACACCGTCCAGCCTTCGCAGCCCTGGGACACAGCGGGACCACAGGTACGACTCAACCACCAATAATCCAGCTTTGGGATTGGTTTAAAGAAATGCCAATAAACCAGAGCATCTTTTTCCTCCATCCCAGAATGCTGTGTGGACTAGCCAGACCCTCTTCCACAGCGCTGTGGGGGGAGGTCTGGCAATGCGAGACTATGCCACACTTTACAGACGTCTGTCATTAAACATGAGCACATAATTACAAGCCACAAGTACAGCTGCTCAGATGTAAATACAGAGTCCCAATGAGATAAATACAGAGTTGTTAATATTATACTTATAATCAGAGAGAACCACTCTATTATTAGTCATCAGGTCCCTATTTAATTCACGACAAAAATACAGGCTGGAAAAATCCCCTCATCTGAAGTGGAACGTCTCTGACATGTAGCTCTGTGCTGTCGTGTACTACACAGCTTCCTAAAGATCATGAACAAGTCATGCTTGACTGATCAGTACAACAACAGGCTGAACTTTGGGTAATTAGTAAGATTAGAAGGATTAGAAGGATTTTAACTTCGCAACTTACCCGGTCATTCATGCGAGACGACTGGGACCGAAGGTCTGAGAAGTCTATGGCGGTCTCAGGGAGAGGCACAATACCTGGACAACAACACAAACACACACATTAAAACACAAAGGTTGAGTAAAGCGGCATTGTTTCTCCCGTTTCCTACAGTGGCCCTGAGACCTCAACACAACGCAAATAGACATAAGACATAAGCATATTAACTGGAATTAACACTGCAGGTAGGAGCGCACGTTTCCAGGGGACACTGAAAAGTGATGCACACAGTTTGCGTGGTTATTATTTATCTTTGTCTGTGTAGTCGTGTGTGTCCTTGTGTGTCTAGGACGCTTTGTTGACTTCATGCTGATTTTATTTCATGTTGATTTTAGAATCTCTCTTTCCTGTTACACGTTTATGTTGTGAAGCAACAGATTGAAGCACTATGTCGAAGACAAATGTCCCCTCGGGGACATTACAGTGTTTTCTATTAGAGCCCGGTCGGTAAAGGATCGTTAAGGCCGATAGGTTACAGCTTTGAGGATCTGGAAGCGCCTGCCAGATTGAGGAAATTTTCTTTTAAGTCTATTGTAAAAACAAAACTTGAAAAAAAAATGGTTTACTAATTTTTGTATTTTGCCATGACTGTATTTTATTATTATGTATTTATTTATGTTTTCAGACATTAAGTTTGTTTTACTCCCTGAGTTTAAGTTTGTGATCTCTCTGGGTTTTAAATGTGTTCTGTGTGTACAGACAAACACACACAGACACACACACACACACACACACACACACACACACAGACACACACAGACAGACACACACACAGTTACTGACCCGGGTCGGAGAAGACAGCCTTGGAGTGGCAGGCCAGCAGCAGCAGCAGAATCAGGTTGAACACTGCTCCGTGGAGAGTAGACCACACACTGTCGGAGAGTTGGAAAAAAAGACTTAATGCACAAAACAGCTGGTTTACTCCCGGGGAAAAAACAACAAACCCAATATGTTGTTTTATCGATTCTTCCGTTTTGTGTTAGGCTGCAACGAATAACTTAACCTGCCAGAAAGAAGCAAAACATGCATCTCCAAGTTTAATGTGCTGTTGAAACAAGTATTCAAAACAGAAATAACTGCAAATTGGAGAAGCAATTATTGTCACTTATGATGGAATAAAGTGTAAAGAAAACACGGTGAGAAATGAAACAATAACTACACATATAACTAACTAATTAAAAGGGGGAAACTAATGACACAATTAACACTGTTAACGAACAAAAAATGAGCAATAACTATGATTAGAGCTGGACAATATATCAATATTATATCGATATCGATATTTGAGACTAGATATTGTCTTAGATTTTGGATATCGTAATATTGTAATGTGGCATAAGAGTTTTCTTTTCCTGGATTTAAAGACACCACTTCCAGGTTAAATTACAATAAAGTGATTTAAAGTCATTGTCTCAACTTCCCAGACTGTTTGTTATTATTAATATTATTTATGTTTATTTGCTTTTACCCACTTAGGCATTATATCCACATTACTGATGATCATTACAAAAAAATCATATAATATAGCGGCAGGTTAACATTTGAATGCCACCTAGAGTAACTAAAGCACGTTATTAAATGTGTGAGTGGTAAACAAACAGAGCGTAACAGCTGACTGATACTAGTAAACACTAGTAAACAAATGAAAAACATCTGGTGTCACCTGAGTACAAAACCGGGCCAAACACCCAACTAAGTGGATCTAAACATGTGTCAGTGTCAGAGAAACAAGTTATGTTTTAAAGAAAGAAGGAAAGCGCGAGGAAGCTTTCGGTCTCGTCTGCTGTCAATGAATGGAGACAGGGCAGAGAGGCAGCCGCCATGTCGTTATTTTAACGTTTTTAACGACATAAAAACATAAAGTACAGACCTGTCCGTGAAGGCGGGGAGGAGGACATACTGTATGACCACGTAGTCGGCGTAAAACACGCTGAAATAAGTTAAAATCAGACAGATAACACCGCAGGGGTCTCGCTTACAGCGAAAGAACGCCATCTTCTGCCGGGCTCCGCCCCCCTGCCCCCAGCTTCCGTGTGACGTCATGCTGAAACCTGATGCCGCCTTCATGACCGTAGGAAATAAGGCTTGAGTAGTCCTTAAAGGGCCAGTTAATTATGTTAAAAAGGCTTCTTTTGTGCTGGATCTATAACATGAGATAGATAGATGGATGGATGGATGGATGGATGGATGGATGGATAGATAGATAGATAGATAGATAGATAGATAGATAGATAGATAGATACATACATACATAGATACATAGATAGATACATAGATAGATGGATAGATAGAATCACTGCCAGTATATAAACACCAGGTGGCGGTAGACATCCTCATGCATGACTCTGACATGTCCCACTCTGGCGCTCCTCCCCTGAAGTAGGCAGTCACCAGCTCGTCATCCTCGTTTGCTCAACACTTTTTGTTGCTGTAGACTCTCACAGTACGTGTGTGTGTGTGTGCGCGTGTGCATGTGTGTGTCTGCAGTTTGCTCATTTCTTTTTTTTTTTTTTACTCCAAACAAACCGCCTTTTCTTATCGGATTCTTCACTTCCACCTCGAAGAAGTGTATCGGTTTTTTCGTGTGGACTTCATAACTGTGTGTGGGGATAAAGCTCGAAGAGGATATCATAAGGAAGAACGACTCAAAGAAGAAGAAAAACACACAAACCTGGAGGAGGAAAAGGGCGTTCATACTTCGAAGTAACCATGGAAGTTCCTGGTATGCAGGTAAGCTAGAAGGTGGACCCGTGGTGGACTTTGAAGGCTTTTCAGGTGTGTTTTCTTTGGCGTCGTACCGAGCAAAACTGAACCAGTCTGTGAAAAGTGGAGGAAGGCATTGAGCCACCACAGGCCATTTCCGATATATCTTGAAAGTGTTACCTGGTGTTTATGTGTGAGATATGACCTTCAGGTCTCTTCATTTAAATGAACCGTCATCTCTCTCTCTCTCTCTCTCTCTCTCTCTCCGCTCCAGTTTGCTAATATCGCCATAAAAGCTCATAACATGGCACTGTTCTGGGACTTTTCTGTTCCAGGCTTCTTTATATTATCTGTGTAGTGAACTTGGGGTGTTTGTATCTTTTAAGCTCTAGCTATATGTATTTTAGCACGCTAAACCCAGTTTATGATGATTGTGAGTTGGAAGTTTTGCACCAAAGTGCTTCTCAAAGAAGAAACCAAGCCCGAAACACACACAGATACACATTTTTGTGGTGGAAACAGGGCTGGGCGACATGGAGAAAATGAAATATCATGATATTTTTGACCAAATATCGCTTCCGATACCGCAACGATAGTGTTGACTATCGGTGCTTTCACAAAATATTTACCTAAGGAGTTTGATAAATACTCATCAGTAATGTAGATATAGTTACTAAGGAGGTAATTTAGCCTTTAAAACCAGGAAAAGACACCATTTATGCCATATTGCGAGACAATGTCTTGTCTCATATCTCAATATAGTGCCAGCTCTAGGTGGAAATATAACATTTTAATAGAAACAAGTTAAAACACAAATTGAAACCCATTAAATCCGATAAAACCAGAAAAAAGAATTTGATTTAACACAATTTGAAGCCAGTAAATAACTTTATTGTTTCTTTAGTGATTTATAGTGTGAATTTGAGACTCCATATTGAGTTTACTGTGACTTTATGGGGTTAAAACCTCTTAAGATTTTCCTTTATTTGCTTCTTATGTGTCTGGGGCAACCCATTCTGACATAATAGTGACCCTTTTGGCACTGTAGTTGCTTGTTATATTCATGAAGAGGACTTATGTGTGATTGCATCACTGTAATGTTCCCATAGTGACTCAGTGTGTCCTAGACTTGTTTTAGCCTTATTTATAGCTTCATATCTGCTTTAATATGAGTTTTATTTGGACTTCCCGTATACTAGGTGTGTCTGTGCAGCCTCTAAGATACTACTTTCATGACCTCTTGTGACTTAACATTGTTTAATATCTTTTGATTTTCTGCCATATACCTGGTTTAACATTTGACTTGTGTGATAAGCCAAAAAATGTATTCTAGGATTACACTTGTTTTTCCTTATTGAAGGTAAATCCCTAGATTGAGGTGTGGGTGAAACACAACCCTTCATGCGGCCTCTTGTTAGGCCTGCTCTCAGGTGTGTCTACCTGTGGGACTGGATGCCTGGCTGGCGGTGCACTCGCTCCGCCTGCTGTGTTCGTCCCAGGTGGGCAGGGCGAAGAAGGTTGTCGACGGCTGGTGGGTCACGCACCTGACACCCGGCGGCAGCTGCTGCAGCGTCAAGGCTGACAAAAATATCAGTTTTACCTGCCAAGAAGACCGATGAGGCATTGTGGAATGTGTTGTGTAACGCTGTAACAACTCAATAAGTCGATTAAGTGACTGTGACAGTTGAGTAATTGCCTACAAGTTAAGTGTTTCATTCAGATATACATCATAACGCCTACCAATATTTTCACATATTGGCTGTTTGTCTAAATATAATGATCTTAATCACTGTGGCCTTCGACTTAAAGCTGCTATAATCAATATTTTATATAAACAACAGGGGTGCCACGATTCTCCAAATCCACAATTCTGTTATATTTTCAATTTCAACATTTTCTTTTCAGCAGCAATGGCAATACTACAATAAGAGCTACCAGATGTTAGAAGGGTACTTAACAACAACAGTTTTCACCAAAGGTTTTGAACAATAATTTGGATTTTCCGGTTCTGTTGTTTCTCCTTTATCTTCTTTTTTTGAGGGCAGTGGCCAAATTTGCTGGAAAAGTCAAGCTGCAGGCGACCGATAAGCTAACGTTAGCCTGTGTCTTTAGCTGCATGCTACCTGCCTGTAAGCTAACTGGTTTAATTTATTACATTTTTTCTTTGGACGTGCACAAGTAGGTGGCGGTGGAGAGAAATCTTATATGTGAAACCTCCAATTAAGAAGTGATTAACTGATAGTGACAAACCCACACAGAATTATCCCCGACTTCCCCTCAGCTTTACAGAGCGTTTTAGCGTCTTTCACCTCACCCTCTAACAATGTTCTTGTCCATTATAGTGTTTTCGCACCGTGGACATCTTCAAATGCCAATTCGGTAAATATGGCCCAACCCTAAACCTTTTGTTAGCTCCTAACTCTACGTAACCTGCTAAATATTCGCATGCTAGCTTCGCCACTGTGGCAAAAACTTCATCTAAAGAGTCACTGCAGAGGCCGTTTTCCTTCAGTTTTTACAATTTTTAAGCCTCTCCAGTTTACGTCAACACCACAAAATGCAAAAAAAGCAGATCTAAGCTAATCTAAAGTATCGTATCTTTATGAAAGATAATGTGATTGAGCTTTGCTGATGGATGTTGCACTGAGACACTGGGGAGTTGTTTCACTGTGTTGTCTACAGCTGATTTGACTCATTTTGATTAGCCTTTTGTTGCTGAATTGATTGATGACGTACTGGTCGTGTATGGGAAACCTTTGGAATCACTCCATATGGTTGGGTACACTGAGACATTTTTATTGATGCTTATCATCTGATTGTTAGTTTTACTTTTAGTGTCTTGTGTGCCAGTGGAGCGTTTTAGTGTCCTGTGATGGTTCTGAATGCTATTTTAGGTTTGCTACATTTAAACAGCACTCAGTCAGAAGTGGACAAAACACAGTTGAAAAAAAACCAAGGTTCAGAATTTGATCGGCTTAATTTCTGCTATGTTTGCACTTGACGTCTTTTTCAAGCTGCCGATGTCTGTTTTACATTATAATCTTATGGAGTTAACTGTGTTTGAAAAAAGTTGTGGGAGTTTTTTTAAACGCCTCCCTCGAGTTTTGTCCCGCTGACGGCCGGCACTCGGCAGAAAAGCCCGTTGGACTGATTAGTCTCCCCGTGTTGGTCAAAAAAGTCTCTTGGGACACACCAAAGCGAAGAGATGTAATACGTCTCCATGACAGTAGGCGGCGCTAATCTGTACTGTTGCCCAAAAATGAAAACCGTTGATTGGACGAATGCCTCACGTAGGTCTGGTTTCTGGCGGCTTGTTCAGAACACAATCTCATATTTTTCTAAAAAAATGTCCCCAAAATGTGTTTCTGAAACCAGTTTAAGAGAGAAATAGGAAAGAATTTCAACTTTTCTGGAAAAACACCCTACGAGCAGAGTAGCCAGACGTGTCGTTTTCATAACAAGAAAACATGAATTCGGTGCACAGCAACAGGGAACTCACTTTGTTTTATGTAACTTTAGCAGCAGCAGCACGTGTCTCTCTCTCTCTCTCTCTCTCTCTCTCTCTCTCTATCTCTCTCTCTCTCTCTCTCTCTATCTGTTCCTTCTCTTGCTCGCTCCACCGCTGTCTTTTTTTTTTTTTTTTTTTACCTTAACACCACTCAACAAAGCAGCCCTAATTACTCATCTCAAATCTCACTGTGTACATTTTTTTGTGAAAGTACCAAAAGTCAACTCTGCATTATCTGACCAAATACTAGGGGTGGGAAAAATAATCGCTTCTTAGTTCCATCGCGCTTCTCTCTAGAACGATTGGAGTCTCGATTCTCATTAAAGGTGCTCTAAGCGACGTTGGATGACGTTACTTCTTGTTGACGTTTAAAGTATTTTATAAACTAAAAAAGAGACTAGCTTGCCCCTCCCTCCTCCTCATCCTGTTCCCTCCTTCTTACTTCTGGGCTTCCGTGCAACATTTTTATACATACACATGATCTAATAAGACATGCATGAAATAATTAGGCAAAACACAAGAGGCTGCTGATGTGATACCACTACTTTTATCACATTCCATCTGACCACCTCATGTTGCATGTTCTCCACCTTTAAACATGACTGAGCCTCTGACATGGAGGATCACTGTGAGAGAAGGTGACTCAGCATGTTTAATGCTTCAGTATGGAATGACTACACAATAAAAACCCCAGTAGACAAAACATTTCATTAAAACTTGTGTGTGACAAATACTGCATATGTCAAAATCTAACATTGCAACATACATTAAAAATGGTTGCATCGATAATTGGTTTATCATCGAATTGTTGGCCTCTGAATTGAATCGTGAGGTGAGATTCCCAACCCTACCAAATACATCGTAAAAATCACACATGGCAATGTACATAAAACAAATAGTTTTTCTCCATGTGGCCCAGCTCCACCTCCGACCCTTCTTTATGAAGAAAAACTGAAAAGAGAGGACTTCCTGTTTCCCAGCTGAACTGTAACTCCTGCAGGGGATTCATTCTTCACTTTCAGTTAAACTTTCCCGCGCTCTGGCGTTGAAGCTACTTGTCACCAGCTAAAGTGCAAACAGGGTGTTTCCAGGCATTGCAGGGACGCCGTCTGCAGGTGTGTCCGTGACGGAGAAGGGCCCTGATCAAACACCAGGGAGTGTCCCCTTCTTCTCCGGCTCTTTGTCATTTTTGCGACTGCACCTTTTTTAAGAAGTCAAGCATCCCGTCATGACATAATGTGAGATAATGTGTCACAATCACTGGCCCTACCAGACTGAAACCTTAAAGAGACTGTGCTTGTGCGTGTGTGTTTCTGGGTGAGAAAGAAACAGCAGCCGGCTGCTTGTGAGTTTGGGCTTTGGGGGGTGAGTCAGTTGTTCTGCGGTTCTGAATCATAGCAGAGCAATTTTACCTTTTTCTTATTTGTTGACATTGACGTTTCCCGACACCAGAGCTTTTAAACAGAAGTCACATGTCTTCACAAAAGGCTCCTGTGTTTAATAGCAAGTCACATTACACATCTGTCGAGTCCAATTGGGCAACAGATTGAGATCGGGCAGAGCTGCGAGTCATTGAAGTCCCCGTTCCACTCATGATCACAGGCAACGTGTTTGAATTCAAAGAAATACCCAAATATGCACAAAGAGCTGTCAGCTAAATAAAATAATGAAATGAGAAGGGCACTCGGAGAGCACAGACCTCAAATCTCACATATCTCACTTGTTTTTCCGATCATTCAGACACCAAATCAATGCTGCGCAAATGCCGTGTCTCACAAAGTTAAAGAAAGTTGAAAAAAATGAGTTTAAGTTGCCCTGTGAACTGGATCCGCTCCAAAATATAATGGGGTTTATGAAAATCCAGTCAGTAGATTTTGTTTTGTTTTTAGATCTTAATCCGTACAAGAATCCGAAGTTTCCCGGCCCATAAGCCCCAATAAAACAAATGAGATAGGCTACATGCTGTAGTGAGCTTTAGAGGTACACCGTTTTGTTATGTTATACAGAGCCAGGCTAGCTGTTTCCCCTTGTATTTATGCTAAGCTACGCTAACCGGCTGCGGGCTCTGGCTTCACGTTTTTGTGTACAGGCATGAGCGCGGTTACAGTATCAATCATCACATATAACTCTTGACAAGAAGGAAAAATAAGAATTTTGTAAAAAAAAATCCATTAAACATTTGTGAACTTTGGCTTCTTCTAATACAGTAGAGGGAAAACCAGACTTGTTGTACATCAAGCCATCTTGTGTTTTGGGAAAGGATTTAATTCTGCACGACTCAACGGATCATGTCATGGTTTTGACTTTAAACGAAACAGGAAATGTTTCAAGAGTGGGGAGATTTCCACATGATGCGGGCCTTGAGAACCCTGTGTTTGTACTTCCTCCTCCAGCAGCTGTGACCTTTGACTTCTAATACACACACACACACACACAGTTAGCTTCTTTTTATATTTATTCGCTTATTTGGACACCACTCGTTAGTAAAAACATGGATCTCTCTCCTCTCTCTCTCTCTCTCTCTCTCTCACTTGCACATAGTTTCCACAGCCTTGTCCAAGTTTTCCTGAATGCAGCTAAATATTTGCATTTTCCCTTCACTGACATGTAAAACTCATCTCTCTCCCTATAGTATCTGTGTAGCTTTGACCCAAATCTGTCTCTTATTACCTGTGTGTGTGTGTGTGTGTGTGTGTGTCCATTCTCACTGTTTCAGGCCACAACTCGGCCTAATGTGACATAAAGTGTGCTGCGGGGACTATATCTTAGAGACTATATGATAGGGGTTTGCAAAAAAATCGATTTGGTAGAATAACAAAAATCAATAACATTTTTATTTATTTTGTTTGTCTTGTAATACTGTGTATTAGAGCCCAACTGAAACGATTTTTAAGACTGATACGAATATTTGTTTTTTTGAAAATCCTATATGCCGATATATATATATATATATATATATATATATATATATATATATATATATATATATATATATATATATATATATATATATATATATATATATATCGGCCAATATGTATATTCAAAAAAACTAAAAAACCAAACGCGTTACAAAACAAACAGGTTTCCCTAATATTACCTATTTTTAGTTATTTATGAGTTCTCACTAAAACGATTTGATAATAATTTGTTTTATAGTCACAACAGAACAGAGGAACATCAAAATATATTGTAGGTCTGTTAAATGAAATGTATAAAAATACAAACTTAAGATATGAAACTTAAAGTCTTTTGAACAAAAACACCTTAACAAAAGTAAAAATCTGTGTTGCCAACAGGGACGTTGTCGAGTGCCCTCTGGTGGACAGACTATGCAACGCCAACGCTCAAAACATTGTTGACCTACCGTTTTTAGTTTTTAAATATTCATTTCTCAGAATCATTTGTTATTATAAATTATTTTGATGAATAAATATATAAAAAAATAATAATAATTGGCCCGCCGATATATTGGTCGGGCTCTAGCGTGTATACTATCACATGGGGAAACTACGTTTACATACTGTAAATTGTTTTTTTTTCCAGATAATGAACAAGTAACTACCATGTTTTATGTTGGATTAATGGAATGGTATGAAACTCACCTCCGCCAAGAGGGTTGCTTTTTCCATTTGGTTTGTGAAGATTTATTCATGAAGTGAGATGAACAAACAGAGAAATTGACAAAGTTTTCTGTTGGGGTCATCATTTAAAATTGGGAAAAATTTAAAGTTGGAAAAAAGGTTATAAATTGCAAGAGTATTGCAATATGTTTAAAATCCCAATAGTATTGTATCGTGGCATAAGTATTGTGATGATATGGCATCGGGAGGCGTCTGGTGATTCACACCCGTATACAGAACTGTTGGTCCGATTTTAAGTTTTAGCTCAGAAAATAAATCATCAACAGATGAATCATTAGCTGCAGCCCTGATTTCATGAATACAATGTAAACACAGTTGCTTGACGGTCCATGTAGTACACTATGTAATTATTAGTTAATGGGGTTTATCCAGTGGTCCTGGCAACCGATTGGCTATCCAACACTCTGCTCAAGTTAATGGATAAACAGTCGAGACAGACGACAAGAAGCCGGGAGATTGAGGGCTTAGGGAGTTTTCAGAATGAGCAACATAATCTAAAAGCTGTCTTGACATTGTAGCTTTGGTTAAACATTTACACCAAACTCCTTTTTAGAAAACAAAATGGGAAAGTAGGTTTGTTTGCATTTGAGTGTAATTTAGCTTGAATGGCCGTAAATGATAAGCCATCAGTAAAAAACCCAGACTGCGTGTCTAACGGATGTTTCAGAGATCATTTGACCTGCAGTGAAGCATTAACTGGAATAGTTTTTTAATTTTGAAAGCTGGTAGTTTTAACACTTTCTGCTCCTCAAGTGTAGGAGTACAGAATTTATTAACATTAATGATTGAGCCTGTGTTGAATGTTTAACTTCCTCCTCTGTTGTTTTATTTTGGTTTTTGAGACCGAACGGTCGAAGTTAACCTCTGAACTTTTACGATGTGTTTTGGTTCAAAGAGTCCTCACTTCACTTCATTTGAAATCTTTCCAATTCTGGGAACTAACTTAGCCATACAGTCTCTCTACAGGTACCCTTTTTAACACCGATGTGCATGGTATCAGTGAGAAAAGTGAACAAAGATAAGGTCTTTGTCCTGTGTTTTATAAATGCCATGTGAGAGACAGAAAGAGACATTTCATATTGTCTCAGTTTAGTCTGCTAGATTGTAGGCTTTAACTGGCAGGATCCTATTTCATAGTATGCAAAAGAATCGCCCGCCGCTAAAGCGTTTTACTGCGCCAGAAACCAACTGTACTTATTTTTAATGTGGATGTGAGAGAGAGAGAGAGAGCTCTAGGGAAACCCCGTTATTGGTTATTATATTGTTCCGTCATAATAAACACACAAAGAAGTCCTTGTGCATCTTTACAGTAGGGATGTGATTGATATTTGTGCTTTGGCGATGCCTTATAAAAACACAAATGCCAGTGTTATGTCGACTTTTAATGGCTGTCGGAGTATAAAAAATGTTTGCACCAAATTATTTGTTCTGAAATGTTTTATTTACTTTTTGGTAACACTGCTTTTCTTTAATAACATTTTTTCATAATTTCTGCATTTCTTTTTCTCTTCATTGTGGCTGCAACTAACAATCTATACGATTTAATAGATCATCAAAGAAGTTGCTGAATCATTTTCTTTCAAAGTCACCTCAGGATCTGGGATGTCGTGACGGGCATTTTCATCATAGGTTTTTTTTATTGTTATGGTATGCATAAGAAGTTGTGATCTTTGCTGATAAATGTTTCCCTGCAGCTATATTGTGGTTTATCTTAATAATAAGTCCATGTGAGCTGGGAGCTTGTACGTACACCAAAAGAAACTACAAATGCTGACTGTTTACAGAAAGCTACAAAATGAAGAAGAAGAAGAAGAAAACAACATGGACAGAGAGTAGTATGACACGTAGCCACTGTCTCTCATCTTTGCTGCTGCGTCTCTCTGCACCGAGCTAAAAGTATCATTATACAGTAACCGCTGTGTTTGCTGACAGGGTGTGGCTACATCGTGTGTGTGTGTGTGTGTGTGTGAGTGTGTGAGTTTTTTCCTTTTTAGTCAGACAAGGAAAACTCAAAAAGTATCATAGGAATATCATATGCTTCTGTGGGTGTTTCTATGAAATCTTTGTGCGTGTGCGTGTGCGTGTGCGTGTGCGTGTGCGTGTGTGTGTGTGTGTGTGTGTGTGTGTGTGTGTGTGTGTGAGATATGGCAACACTTGAAACTCTCCACAGTTCACACTGACGTGGAGTAAAGCAGGTCTACCGCAGACAGTCATGCTACGTTACACATGATACATAAACACACAGACCTGAACATTTGGGTGAAGTCGTTCTCTTTGTCTGTAAAAAGATGTTTCACCTATGCACAGAGACACCGACACATTGGCTCCCCGGAGGAAGAACCCATTTAATTTGAATAATATTGTGACCCCTCCTCTGGCACCACCTGCAGAGCAAATCATAACATATCCCATCTAACCCCCACAGTTGTTTCCTTTTTAGATGTCACTGTAAAGCTAACGCAGGAAATGGTAACACCGATCGTGAGTTTACTTTTATGAGCTCTTCGCTGTGACATTGATTCCTGTAAGGTCGCTGCTCGGTGTTCAAACCGCAGCGGTAACAAAGACTGCAGAGTTTAGGAAATGAATGTAAGTCAGTGGAAAGCCCTCAGAGATAAGTATGGTTTGTGTGTGTGTGCACACACACGTGTGTGTGGTCAGGCAGCTGTGTGTGTTCAGTTCCTGTTATCTTTAACCGTCGTGTGTGTGTGTGTGTGTGTGTGTGTGTGTGTGGGTGTGTGTGTGTGTGTGTGTGTGTGTGTCAACATGGATGTCGTGTTGCAAAGTCAACAGAAACGGAGCATGTATTATACTTTTGTTGGACATTCATCTTACTAAACCATGATAATATTAAATGATTACATCTAATGTTTTTAAGTGATGCTACATGCTGTGTGTATGTTTGGATCAAATATAGGTTTATGCATGTTTTTGAAATTCAGTTGTGTTAACATAAACTCCTATTAATCATTAATCTTTTCATTTTCATTTGTCTCTCCCTGTTTCCTCTTCTTTTCCTCTTTTTGGCTTCCTCTCTTTTTCCTTTCTTCCTCCTCTCAGAGTTCTCAGATTGATCCGGAGGAGTTGTTCACCAAATTGGATCGTATTGGAAAGGGATCTTTTGGAGAGGTGCGTGTGTGTGTGTGTGTGACATTTCGTGTGTTTTATTATTACTGTATTTACTTTACTGTAGTTACTGTTTTTTGTTTTAATATTTTTTTCCTAAATCTTTTCTTACATCTAAATTCTTTTTTCTGCTTAACTATCCGTCTGTATCTTTTTATCCTCTTGCTTCTGCCTTCCCTGTCTCCTTTTTGACCATCTTTCTTTTCACGTTTGTCTCTTTTCTAATCTTTCTTTCATTCCCCTCATACATTCCTCCCTTCTCTCCTCTTCCTCCTCCTCATCCTGCAGGTTTTTAAAGGGATTGATAATCGCACTCAGAGCGTTGTCGCCATCAAGACGATCGATCTGGAGGAGGCTGAGGACGAGATCGAGGACATCCAGCAGGAGATCACGGTTCTCTCTCAGTGCGACAGTCCGTACATCACCAAGTACTTCGGCTCCTATCTGAAGGTGGGACAAGTTTTTATATTTCCATTCTGTCAAACTGTTCACTTTATGCCAAAAGATGTGAATATGACATTGTTCCTAAAAGGGAAAACTTTAAATCTGTCAGCTAATTAATCGGGTCCATTACTTCCGTTTTGAGATTATTGCATCGGCCGATGGCAGCGCTCACAAGGCCAATTAACACAAAATGTCAACAGGCATGACGCTTTTCCTTTGTTTTCCAAACTATTCTGCAATTCAGTGGTGGCGTCAGCCATAATCTTGTACACACTGCATACATTTATTAATTTTTTTGTGAGTCATGCAACTAATGATAACAATGCGTAAATGCACACAGGACCATCAGCAGCTGTGTTCTTCTCTCTGCTCGGTTCACAGTAATACTTCTCATTAGTTTTACGTTATTTCACCAACAAGCCATCTACTATTCAGAAGGTTCATTGTTATGACTGGATCTAAAGATAAACTGGTTACTGGACGCGGAGTATCGCTCGAACCCCACGGGCGGAGCCAGCATGTGGTTTGACTCATGTCAGAGGCGTGGACTCGAGTCAGACTCAAGTCACGAGTTTGATGACTTTAGACTCTAGTTGAGAATTTCAGGAACGACTTGGACTTTAACACCAATCACTTGGACTTGAACCTTCTGAATCTAAAATATTATAAATATATGGAGATGCAACAACTTCCAACTTAGTTCGACTTTTGAAAGTGCACAAAAAACGGTAACGTTCAGTCGAGGCTAAATCGTTTAATCAACAGAGTTGCCGTGTGTCGTGGTTTCTGTGGGTTCCCTCCCAAACTCGTATTTAACTGTAAGTAAAATATTATCGCTGTCTTAATATTCATAATCAATATCCTGCAACCCTACATAGGACTTGACTTGGGACATTGGTGCAAAGACTGATATTTGCAAAACAAAGACCCAGTCCGACCTCTGATGTTTCTCAACATGGACATAAATATTGTGGTTATGAGGCTTATCACGAGAGATGATGTTTACATGGCACACAGAGAAATCATGGTATTCATAACTCTGTACTGGCTCGCTGACAGCTGTCTGCTCTGAGTGCATCCACCTCTCTCTCTCTCTCTTTCTCTCTCTCTCTCTCTCTCTGTCTCTCTCTCTCTTATGAAATGCTTCAGTAAAATCTTTTCATGATCTGGTCATTATAATGTGATAAAACAACACTAGGAGCACACTCGCATACACCTTAAATATTATAAGAAAAGCTGAGTTCTGCTGCAGTTAACCGCTTGTATGCGTACTATGAAATGGAATGGTGCAAGCTGTAGCCCACAACCTAGCACGTACTAAACTGAGACAATGCAGACAATATAAGGGTTAAAAAAATGTTTTTTTGTTATAATCATTAAATTGTTGTACATCATCAGTTACAAAAAAAAAGCCATAACACAGCGGCATTATATCGGTCCTCAGCCACCCTTCTGTTTAAATATCGAAAGGAGAAATATTAGTTTTTGAAGGCTACATTAAAATCATAATGTGATTGATTGTCTCTTTCAGGGCAGTAAACTATGGATCATCATGGAGTATCTGGGCGGAGGTTCAGCGCTCGATTTGGTGAGTGTTTTATTGATCCAGTTCGTAAAATGAGAAGAAAATCAAACCTCACTTGTGATGGGAAAAGTCTTATAAGTTTTAGACTTTAGACTCCAATCACTTTTATTCTATCTACTTTTATAGTTTTGACTTTTAGACATGGCAAAATAAAATTGATTTCAGACGTTATATTCCACTAAGCCACCTAAATGTATTTCATTTGTATTTTAGTTTTAGCTAGTTGTGCAATTTCACTCCACAATTAGCCTTTTTTCTCAGATCCATTTTTAGTATGCATACTGTAAAGCCGCTCAGTTTGTCCCTCTGCCTGCCCTGGTAGAGTGAGGGAGGGGAGATAGATATGGAGCAGAGATACATCCAGAAGTAATCCTAATATTGAAGGTTTTTCCAAAAGTTGATGATGATTATGATAAGAATTTGTAAAGCACTTTTCACAAAAGGGATGTAGCTTAAAGTGCTTGAAAGATGCCCTGCCACACATATTTCCCTACTTTCTGGTAATGTCTGAAGTTCTACCATGAACCCTAACATTTTTTGTGGAAAAAATGCCTTGGTTACCTTGTTTCAAGCCATTCTAGCGTGGTAGAGAAAGCTTGCGGGAAGACTCAGCTCGATTTGTGCCAGTTCTCATTAATATTCCATGGGCTAAGGTGCTTGACTCTGATTGGCTAACAGCTAGCCAATGAGAGCCTGGCTATCCGAATTCTTTACCCAGCTCATGAATAGTAATGAGCTCAGGCAGCATGACGTCAGACTGACCAGCTGTTGTGATTGGCCTGATTTCTCCTCTTATTTCTTTTCATTGACTACAGCTGACAGAGGAGGCAGACGTTAATTTTCACTTTCGCAACATAACACAAACACGTATGGACCTGACATGTTTAAAAAATGCAAGAAAAAACAGTTTTGTGTGTCAGGGCAAATTTAAAAACAAAAAAGAAGAAATTATAACATTTTAAAACAAGGGAATTAGACAGCAGACCTAGATG
Organism: Etheostoma cragini; assembly: GCF_013103735.1. NCBI lineage: Eukaryota > Metazoa > Chordata > Actinopteri > Perciformes > Percidae > Etheostoma > Etheostoma cragini. Next base: position 2,691,832 of record NC_048425.1, read on the forward strand.
AGAATTTTTAGAAAGTAAGAATGAGATTAATTGAAAGCCAAGTTAAAATAAAAAGTTTTCAGTCGTGTCCAAAAACATCCCTAGCCAAAAAATAGACAAGTAAAAAAAAAAAAAAACATGTGGTTGGTATTGTTAGCCAATGTGTAGTTCTATGAATCAGCTGTTCAGGAAGAATAAGCTTGGAATAGAATATAAATAAAAAGGATAGTTAGGCTTATATTGTGTCCTTGATTGCCTAATTGTCTGCGTTGAGGCTTTTCTTAATGAAACTAAACAGGGTGTGTTTGAGTTCCTATGAATAAAGGTTTTATATATGTGGCATCGTGTGTGTGTGTGTTGTGTGTGTGTGTGTGTGTGTGTGTGTAGCTTCGGGCGGGTCCGTTTGATGAGTCTCAGATTGCCACCATGCTGAAGGAGATCTTGAAGGGGCTCGACTACCTGCACTCTGAGAAGAAGATCCACCGAGACATCAAAGGTACAGATGAGACATGTGGTTATAGATTGGTGTTTAAAGAGGTTAGTTTAGATCCACCGAAGTCACACAATAACACAAAGTACCCGATGGAGGCAGCGGTAGAGCAGCAACTCCCATGGTCTGCGAAGTTAAATGGCTGTTTTTGTCAAAAGAGTCTGGAGGCTTTGAAGAGAGCAGAAATAACATATATTTATATATATGTAGCTATAATTCCCCATCAGAAAGGGCTGTGTGAATGCTGTAATCATATTCTTTTGTAGATCTTTACATTCATTCCCCTCAAAAGAAACAAACAACAGTTTTGGACATCCGACTGTGCCGTATGTTCCCCGGATTATCCAGTAAATGACAGACTTTGGGAATCAGAGTCATTTTAAAGACTGTAATTTCTTGTTGTGGTTTTTCTCACTCTAGGGTTCAATTTTACTTTCTTCATTTGCGTTAATTGCTGTTGTTTCAAAACCAGTGTGTGAAACTACAATATATCAAGAGGTAACTTTTGGCACGAGACTGTCTGACAGCAAGGATAAGCTGTGAAAATATTCTAAATATAGTTTTCACTAAAGTGCGTTTAGGTGCTACCCCGGCCCCAGGTAGTATATTGTTTAGCTTTTGTGTTGTTACTCCTGTTACTGTTTCTCCAAACTGAGGGCGTGCCGGAGTCGGACCGTTCTATCGTAGCTAATACACAAGTCTCGCATTGGCCAGATCTATCATCACAGGAGCAGGGTTAGGACCCCACACACACACACACACACACACACACACATACACACACACACACACACTCACACTCACACTCACACTCACACTCACACTCACTCACTCACTCACTCCAGGATAGGACAAGAAAGCACCCTGGGTTGTTTGCTTCTTTAAACCAATCAGAATGGTCTTGGGCGGCGCTGAGCTCCGTCGCTCTGCAAAAAAGTCTCGGGAAGCAACTTGTTTTGGTGAAACATTTGCACCCCACAAACGAAAATGCCACATACAATATTACGTTGTATCTAAAGTTCAATTTGACCTGCTTCATTTGCATTAAAGGGTGATTTCTGTTGTCTTAAAATCAGTGTATGAAAACTGCATACACCAAAAAGAAACTGGCACGAGACCAGCTTTGATTTAACCAACGCTCGTCGTGATGATATATCCATATCTATATTAATTTCTGTATTTATTCAATACATATCCATGTCCTGCACCTATGGAACCAGTGTATATCCTGCACCTACTGCTATTGAACTTCTGGTTAGACCTAAACTGCATTTCGTTTCCTTGTACCTGTGTAATGACAATAAAGTTGACTCTAATCTAATGATGTGGTTAATTCTCCGTAGCTGCCAACGTGCTGCTGTCGGAGCACGGCCAGGTGAAGCTGGCAGACTTCGGCGTGGCCGGTCAGCTGACGGACACGCAGATAAAGAGGGAAACCTTCGTGGGAACGCCGTTCTGGATGGCTCCAGAGGTCATCCAGCAGTCCGCCTACGACTCCAAGGTAGGACACCTGTTACCTTCGTCTACTGCAGGGGTCTGGAGTCCTTTAGATGAAAGAGAGGTGGCGCAGGGACCCCCTACTACAGATAGTTGAGACAAATTAGTTGCATATTAAAATGGGCTGGATTAATAAAAATGGATGGACGTTGATATTTTACACATCATGGTTTAATGTTAAAGCTACCAGTAAGTCTGTCATAATGTTTTGTTTTTTTTATGAATATGCTTATACAGTAAATCTTTGTGAATAAATTGTTTGAGATAAGGTTATATACTGTATATCTTCAGGCATATTTAAATGTTTATATTAATTAAAACCAAAATGTAAAACGTGTAAATGTAACCATAGTGCTGCGGGCCTCTCAAGCTCCAATCTACTCCATACTCTGCATTTAACCCTCCTGTTGTCCTCGGGTCAAAAAAGTTTCTATGTCTTCAATTTGACTTTCTTTTTAACCAAATAGTCCACAGAAATAACGTGGAGGTTCCCTGCAACGCTCCGCACAAGTAAAACAAATGATCACTTCCCTACTTTAAATGAATTTGGGTGTGTATGTGTGTATGTATAGAAATATATATATATATATATATATATACAGTATAGACTGTATATACAGTCTATACTGTATATTATAATGTAGGGAAAAAGCGACATAAATACATTAATTTAAAAATTTTACAAAAGTTGGAAAAATCTTTTTACATTTCAACCCAGAAAAACAAAAAGTTGCACAGTCGAGCGGAGAGATTTTAGGGCTGTGTCTTCTTTCCCGTCTGCAAAGCGTTTTGCCCTGAAGTCTCGACCAGTTTATCAAACTCACCGACAGATGTATTCGTGCTCGTTGGCACAAACACACATTCCACGTTTTGATTAAGAAGCTCTTCCGGCTTCACTCTACACTTTTTGGCCCGGGATTCCTCTGTTGCTTTAACACCGTGCGTCATGTTTGCAATGCATTTAGCTATCGCCGTAGCAACCTCCGCCACACGGTGTTGTTGTTGGGTCCGGCTTTGGGTTGGTTTTGCATTATTTCCACAGTGATGTTGGTTTTATTTGCATGTATTAGAAACGCCCACAGTGTCCTGTTGTCTAGACTTCAGCTAGTAAAAGTCAGAGTAAATAGGATTTGAAGCTATTATTTGATGTTTAATGTAACTTGTATGTCTATATATAGATCTGGAAAAGCCTTTAGTCTCGCTACGACAGGTTGGTTTTCCTGACTATGGTCATGATGTTTGTTTTATTTGGAGGGGATTCCCTCTTCTTTTTCTTTGTCCATGCATTCATAGCTGCACCTGCTGCAGTCAGACACACACAAAGGAAACAGGCTGGTTTAAATAGTTGGATGGGATACCCAGTAACAAAGTAAACAAATGTCTTTATCATACGACAGAACAAGGTGACGTCTCTTGACCTGCTTTGTGTTTCTCTGTTTCTGTCAATACATGTCTGAGAAGTGTGTGCGTCTGTGTGTGCGTGTGTGTTACTTCCATCCTAAGAATTTTGCATTATTTGCTTTAATGTTGTGTGTCATACAACATTAAAGCTAAAACAGAACAAATAGAGAGGAAGTAACAGACACAAAAATGTGTGGGAACGGAATGACAAAATATAATGTCTGGAACAAAGTTATTTTCACCAGACTTCACCGTGTATTTATTGTACTGGTTTTTGATGATGGTCTCATACAACGTAATCAATTCTTTTCTTTTTACTCCATACCTTTTGTTGAAATTTTATTATTTGTTTTCTTTCCTATTTCCTCCTGCAACTTATGTAATCTCTTATTTTCACTCTTCGCATATCACCGTGTGCTGGTGGTGTCTGATAACCGTGTCATTCATGAAATGGCAAACATGAAAACAAATGCCCTTAAAAAGTGACTGGTAATCAAAGTGACGTTAGTCTGACAAGTGTTAACTTCACGGTAACATGCTGTAAACCCTAGTATAAATTTGTTGTAGGTAGGTACGAAAGTGGCACGTGGTAGGAAGGGGGATTGGGTTATTCTGGCATTTTTATTTTTTTACTCTTCTGTAAAGGGAAGGAAGACAAAGTGTGACTTGTTGAAATACCAAAGACAGCTTCCGGACACCGTTAACAGTTACGTAAACTACAGCCATAACCTGACCAGTCAGAACAAGCTACCAAAAAGTCTCTGCCAGTCTGTCTGTCTCCCTGTCTGTCTGCCTGTCTGTCTGTCTGCCTGTCTGCCAGTCTGTCTGTCTGTCTGTCTGCCTGCCTGTCTGTCTGCCTGTCTGTCTGCCAGTCTGTCTGCCAGTCTGTCTGCCTGCCTGCCTGTCTGTCTGTCTGTCTGCCTGCCTGCCTGCCTGCCTGTCTGTCTGTCTGTCTGTCTGTCTGTCTGTCTGCCTGCCTGCCTGTCTGTCTGCCTGCCTGCCTGCCTGCCTGCCTGCCTGCCTGCCTGCCTGCCTGCCTGCCTGCCTGTCTGCCTGCCTGTCTGTCTGTGTGTGTGTGTGTGTGTGTGTGTGTGTCCTGCTACAGGCTGCCATATGTTATGTGCAACTGTATATGAGCCAACAGCGTTAACAGTCACACAGTCACAGAGCATCCTGTTGTAACATGAGCCTGACCAGCTACAAGTGGTGTGTGTGTGTGTGTGTGTGTGTGTGTGTGTGTGTGTGTGTGTGTGTGTGTGTGTGTGTGTGTGTGTGTGTGTGTGTGTGTGTGTGTGTGTGTGTGTGTGTGTGTGTGTGTGTGTGTGTGTGTGTGTGTGTGTGTGTGTGTGTGTGTGTGTGTGTGTGTGTGTGTGTGTGTGTGTGTGTGTGTGTGTGTGTGTGTGTGTGTGTGTGTGTGTGTGTGTTAGTTACATCGGCTGCCACATGGTCATTGGAGCAAGTTGAAACAATGCAACATCTAAGTGTGTGTTTATATGAGTGTATGGGTTGAAATGTGGTTAGTGGTTGTCACAACTTTCAACCACAAACCTCCGGACTGTGTGTGTGTGTGTGTTTGCATTCATGTAATCTCTGTTCACCAGTCTACTAACCCAAACGATTAATCTAGCGATTATTTTTTCAATGAATCTAACGATTCATTTTTCAATTGGCGATTATTTTCCCCTTGCTCAATTAATAACAATTTACGCAAAGAAATTTCAATAAGATTCACATCTCTGTTTTTAAAATAGTTTAACCCTGAATTGTTCAGGTAAAATGAATTTGTAACCTGAAGCCACATGTAGACTCTCAATCTAACAACTAAATAAAGTCACTTTCTAGAGGAATACAAAAATATTAACTTTGAGTAAACAGAGGAAGTGCAAAAAGAGCCTGTATTAGTTTTTTCTTTCTTTCTGTAGTAGGTAAAATAATAAATGAGCTCTTGTTTAACATCCAAGCTCTTCTCCCTTTAATCTTACAATAAATAAAGTGCAATTGTAGCAACATATGAACTCAGATGCATCAAATAAATCCAACAATTAAACAAATTAACATTTCAAGTCACTTTCAGGAGGAATATGTGAGTAAAAAAACTTAAATAATGAAAAAGCAGTTTAAAAAAAAGTGCAATTTTTCTCTCTTTCTAAGGGAATTATGAGCCTGAGCCTGATTCAAACCCAACCATTTTTTAAACATGCAGCCTCTTTTTCTTTGTTTTTATCTAAACAACAGCATCATAAACAAAGATGTTCTTTAGGTTTAGGACTGTTGGTCAAACAAAACGATTTGAAGGTATTTCATTACATGTTTTTGACATTTTATCAAACAGTTAATCCTTTCATCACCAAAGGTAACTGGTAATGGATAATGAAAACAATCACTTTCTACCTGGGTAAAAAACAACAACTTTTGTTTCAGTGATGTTTTTTTTATTGTTGCTGTTTTATTTAATATTCCCAGGGGAGTGTTTTTGTGTTGTTCATAACGTCTGGTGCTGTCTTTGAATTGCTCCCTGTTGTGTACCCGGACTTCTTTCTGAAATTATACAGAATATTAGAGGACACTTAACTTCAGAGGAAACTCTCATCTTCTTAGGAAACCGTAATCAACAACAAAAAAAAAAAAAAAACCTACAACCTTTGAACAGGCTGACTCATTTTCAGGGGAATGATTCAGATTCTGTAGAAACCGCAGATGGAACCGGTGTATGTCTGTTCATTTGGACTGTGCATGTCTTTGCAGGCTGACATTTGGTCGCTCGGCATCACGGCCATCGAGCTCGCCAAGGGAGAGCCCCCCAACTCGGACATGCATCCGATGCGAGTGCTGTTCCACATCCCCAAGTCTCCTCCCCCGACGCTGAGCGGAGATTTCTCCAAGAGCTTCAAGGAGTTCACCGAGGCGTGCCTCAACAAGGACCCTGCCTTCGTAAGACACACACACACACACACACACACACACAGACACACACACACACACACACAATCTACGGTCACTGTAATGAAACATGGTTTCTCACTTTTTTACAATAATAACAAATCACAGCTCTGTGTAAAAGTAATTTTTTGATGTTTGAGGTCATATGCTTTTTATTCCTATTGAAAAGTTAATTGTGAAACTTTCTACCCAGCAAAATACAGCTCATGTGTTTTTACAGAACTTAATTATTTTATAGTATTTACAGTTGCGAGGTTTGAGCCAAGTCAATTTGTTTCCTTGTCATTCATTTAAATCCAGTTTCGTTTTACTGTGTGGTTGTTGCTACATTTGCTTCCCCCTGGTGGACAAAGAGCTCCTCTTCTACCTCCTTATTTTCCCTTTCTCCTCCATATGAAGCCCATAGAAGAAAGGGTCTTAGGATAAGTACAATTTTAGGAACTGCTCCACTTATTGTCCAGAATTCTATTTGAGTCAGTTTATTTCTGAAAGGGGGCCGTGCAAAATCCCAAAGCACATGATTTTAAGTGGGTTAAAAAAAATGCATGAATTAGCTATTTTTCATCTGTATCTTGGCCTTGTTGTTAAAAAAGGCTTTTTTTAAATACAAAGAAACAAAAAAATGAGAGAGACAACACAATCAAGGCAGAATTTGGCAAAAAAAAAACACACTGCACAGAAGCAAACAGATTAGCAAGAAAAGGATGCACAGAGCACAACAGGTGACAAGATGGACCAAGCGAGAATAGAGTAGTACGAGTAGACAAGACACAGCTGTTCAGGGGAATGAAAGCAACGGTGCAGAAATTTGTCTCTCGCTCTGACTGAAAAGCTGAAATGAAGATGGTCTCACTCTGCTCTCTCTCTTCATGCAGCGGCCAACAGCCAAAGAGCTCCTCAAACACAAGTTCATCGTCAAACACTGTAAGAAGACGTCCTACCTCAGCGAGCTGATCGACAGGTACAGGCGCTGGAAGGAGGAGGGCCACAGCGGCAGCAGCTCCGACGACTCAGACAGGTGATGGGACTACTTCGGTTGGGGCAAAAACTACATATGTTTGTGTATCATTTGTTATCATTGTGTCATTAAACACAACTTCAGATGGTACAATGATCATGTGAAGGCCGCGTGAAATGGGGATCCCCAAATAAGTGTGTGTGTGTGTGTGTGTGCGTGTGCGTAAAGTGAGTCCAGTAATAAGGAGAACAGCGAGTCTCCTGAGTGGTCCTTCACCACGGTCCGTAAGAAGAAGACGGAGAGCAAGAAGGTCCTCAATGTAACGGTCAGTACTAGTGTTACAGTGTGACTATAAGGGATGAGAGCAGTCTTTAACCTGCGTGTACTTAAGAATCAGCTTTCCCGAAATGCTTATAGAAAATATCAAAATGCTCAAAGCCTTCAGTGGTTTCTTGTTTGAAGGCCAGTTTAACAGGAAGGGGACAATAGCAATAATAAATGGATTTGTGACGATGTAAGAGATGGTTTTTTTCATTTTGTAAAATTTGAGTAGGTCTCTTTTTGAAATGACAACACATTAATTTCTCAACGGATTTCAAAGGTCCCAAGGCATGAAGATTTCATTTTATGAGGTTTTTAACATTAATATGCGTCCCCCCCAGGCCTATGGTCCCCTAGTGGCTAGAAATGGTGATAGGTGTAAACCGAGCCCTGGGTATCCTGCTCTGCCTTTGAGAAAATGAAAGCTCAGATGGGCCAATCTGGAATCTTCCCCTTATGAGGTCATAAGGGGCAAGGTTACCCCCCCTTTTCCCCACTAAGGTCTATATAAAAGAGACTTCAGATACAGTATTAGGGGACCACTAATGTCTATATAAAAGAGACTTCAGATACAGTATTAGGGGACCACTAAGGTCTATATAAAAGAGACTTCAGATACAGTATTAGGGGACCACTAAGGTCTAACACTGATCTTACTATTACTTTTGTCATGTTAAACATAACATCTGTTGATTTAGTTGCTCTTCCGCCATATTGAACTGCACCAGATAAAATGCTACTTGTTTTTATTACTTTTCAACATGTTTTCCTCCTCTTCTGATTGGCCTGTGCACGGTCAGGATCAGCAGATTAAATCAGCCAGTCTGACCACAGTCATCTCTCCCGTCTTCACTGAGGTTAGATATAGATATAGATATACACACACACACACACACACACACACACACACACACACACCAGCTATGAAATATACAACCATCCTTTTTTTAATCTGAGACACCCAATCTACAATTTATGCCTGTAAATCTGGCTGTAAAAGCTCACAATGTGTTCACACCGCTAAATTACTCCATCACCCCAGTCTGGGTTTTGAATATCAGACTTTTTTATTGTTGTAGTTGAAGCAGCAGCACAAGGAGCACTCTGAGCAGCGATTGGCCATCGAGGAGCTGGAACGCAACATCCGATTGGCTGAAGAGGTCTGTCCAGGCATCACAGACAGGATGGTCACACACATCCTTGCTAGGTACCAGAAGTACATTTTTCTTTTACCTGGTTTTAGCTTTTTATTGCTTGCTCACTTTATAACTTATTATATTGTTTTTCTGTCCATTTTTTTTAATTTTTGCTGTCAAAATGAATATTCAAATCTTTTGCATTGTTACTTATTTTATTATTATTATTTTGTATTTTTACTTATATATAATCAGTGCATTAGCTACAGTAGAGGACGGTCGACATGCCCCGAGTTTGGAGAAGCAGGCAGGATCACCGACACAGAAGCTAATTAACAAACTGCTGTGGACGGGGCAGCAGCTAAACGTGTAAAAGTGTATATTACGCTATATTTAAAAACAAATCTGAGCTTTTTCTTGCTGCCAGACAGCCCTTTACCATTAGGAACTTATCTCGTTATCTCCACTTTCTTCACCACCAAACTCCTTTGCCAAAAACACTCATTTTACTTCAGCACACAGGAGTTGCTGCTCTCCCGCTGACTCCATCGGTTAGTTTGTTTCTGTTATTGTGCCTTTCTTAGTTTTGTTAGTTAGTAATTGTTTAAAACACCCACCCAAACAAACCAACCGGACAAGGCAGTGGTAGACCGTAGACTCCCGTGTTCTGAGAGGTCAAATTACTGTCAAACTAATTTCAAGTGCCCCCCAAATAAAATGGTCCTTTTTTAATTTAAATAAAAAGGTCCTTTTTTAAATTTGTGTGTAATTCTGCTTCCTCCTCTGCCTGCAGCCTGGAATCTCTCTCTCTCTCTCTCTCTCTCTCTCTCTCTCTCTCTCTCTCTCTCTCTCTCTCTCTCTCTCTCTCTCTCTCTCTCTCTCTCTCTCTCTCTCTCTCTCTCTCTCTCCCCTTATCGTCATTACCGTATATCATTTGTTGACCAAAATATTTTGCTCTTTCTCCCTTCTTTTTTAATCTCTTTCTCAGATTCACAATGAACTGAAGGACTCGGAAAATGGATCAGAAAAGGAAGGAAGTGCGTTATGGGAATAGAGACTGTGTCTCCATACGGTGACGCTGCTGCACGATTGGAAACCGAGGATATTTGCTGTGCGATGTCTCCTCGCTGTACACACAGAAACACACACACACACACACACACACACACACACTCACACACACTACTAATGTAATATATACACTATTATAAATATATATACTCGCTGTTGCTGGTTGATTGTTTTTCTCCCCCGAGTTGGATTTGAAAGATAGCTGTTTTTATTTTATTTTTTAAATCCACTGATCTGAAGTTTGGAAGAAACAGTCTAGTCAGTTGGATTTTTTTTTTTTTTTTTTTCCCTTTTTTGGGCCACAGGCTTGCTTAAAGTAAGTCTTTGTAATTATTAGTCTTAAAATTACCACCAGGTGCCTTAATTATTTATGCTGTGAGTCTTTTTCTAAAAGGAGGTTTTTTTTGAAACCACACACAGAGAGATATAAAGAAGAGGGGGCCTCCATCAGCAGTGGTAGGTGTGAGTCATGACTTTTCTTGACTTTGTAGATGTCTATATGTTTGTTCGGTAGCACTTGAGACAGATTATATGCCAATATAACATATTTTTGTTGTCTTTAGTAATTCTTTATATTACAGTTCCCTGATCCAGGTCCAGTTCAGGTCTAACTTCCAAAGTCTAACACTTCAGGGTTACATTTAGCTCGTTTTACAGCCATACACCTATTTCATTCTGGGATTGACTTCCTGGGATGTGTGTAGTTCAAAGAGTGTCCAGTTGGAATACAATTACACTGTAAATAAAACAAAATGAACATTTTTCCAAGATTTGCAAGCGAGACAAAAATGCACAAAGTTTTCCACTCGCTCACGAGTCCTTCCCTTTTTCATCATGCATTGAGTTAAAAAAAACATCATCGCAGAGTTGATTTTTAACGTAATGCTCGATGTGTAAAGATGTTGTTTATAAAACCATCATTGGAAAGTAGCACAGGTCCTTCCCAAGAGCATGAAGGGAGCTGTAATCAAAGATATTACTGATAGTTTGTACCAAAGACACTATAAGACTTGGTCATTTTATATTTTTGTCTTTTTATATATCATAAGGGATAGGAAAGTGCTTGTTGTGTGGGGGAAATGTAAAATGAAAGATACGAGATTATACAGAAGTGTACTTTTTTTTGTAGCGGGACTTAGAGTTTTATGAATAAATATTTAAGTTTGATTTGAGAAAGGTGTTTCATCTGTTTCATTGTTTACCTCATTGGGATTTCTCTAGGGAAATGTTTTGATCAGTGTTACAAAGAATGTTCCAAATGTGGGGTTTAAGTAGTTTCTGACATCTTTACTTTTTATTTTAATTTCTATTATCAGAATGTCTTAACCCTTGTGTTGTCTTCCCGACAACCATGAAAAAAAGTTATCGCTTTTTCCGACATTTTTATCACTTTTTCAATGTTGTGTGTGCTTTTTTTTAAAATGTTTTTTCCAAAGTTATTTGATATTTCTAATGTTGAATTTTTCAGCTTATTTCGAGGGCTCACTTTTTGTGATGAAAAAACTAAAAAAAGCGTCAAATTTGACCTGAGGACAACATGAGGGTTAAAGAATTGGAAATGATCTGATTGCTTTGATTACAAAAAAAACAACAATATGATAAATTGTAGAGTAAATATCGGATGAATTTAATTTGTAAATCTTCTCCTCCTTGTATAATCCTTTTATTGACACATTATAAATCTTCACATTTCTCTACAGAATTCTACCACCCAGAAAGTTATCCAATAAGTTTTCCAAACCCACGTAGGCATCACACCGACAAGATATTGAAGTCTTAAAAGGTGTACGAAACTGTAACCAGGTCAGTTGCTAAAGCCCAGTCTACAACACATTGTTGGACCTTTTGATGGTCAGCTAGGGCGGTTACTGTCACGGCACAATCTGCCGATTGGTTGCCAGGCTCTTGTTGCTCTTGTGCTCTTGTTTATTGGCATGTCTTTTAAGCCAATGGTAATTGTCGGTCGGCGCCGGTCGGAGCCACTGTGCCGTTGCAAAATTGCCTTGTGAAGGAACTTGTTTTGGTGGAACATGTGTACGTTTCAGTGTTTTAGTCGTGCATCAGAAAACTCAGATTGGACAGGTAGCCTAGCTAGCTGTCTGGATTTACCCTGCAGAGATCTGAGCAGCAGCTAACCAGAGTCCTCAAAACTCCAACACAAAGAAAGTGGATGGAAACAAACATCCGGCCAGTCATTCGGTGGAGTTTCCAGCTGTAACGGAGCAATCCTGGAAGTGGACCGTTGTGGATATAGACCACCTGTTGCCTGGCAACCTGAGTGTAGGCCTACAGCTTTTTAGATTCAAATGCACAAGTGACCAAATCTTGGAAGCTCCTAGACCATGGTACCAAGTTTTCCTAGGGTTGTGGTTATGCCGTGACAGTACATAGATATCATTTTGACACGTAGTAATAACCCCCCTAATTTGCTAGCTTGTACCCATAATGTGGCTACCAAAGAAGGGGAGGTTTTTACTAAAACAAGGCAAAAACTGTACAATTCAACTGCCAGTACACACAGTAAACAATGCACTTCTCCTATATATGAAGCCATCACATTTATTACAATTGTCTTTATTCTACAGTCTGTAGTGGATGTTTTTTTTTAAATTTTATAACGCTTCCTGCGAGTTTTCACAATGTGACTTCCGTAATCTTTGCAGCACCTTTAGTCCCATCTCCTCCTGTCTTTTCTTTCTTCTCTTCTTCGCCTCTCAACACATTTTTTGCTTTCTCCTTCGCTACTCCATCCTCTTCTTCCTCCTCCTCCTCCTCCTCCTCGTCCAATTGGAGGCTCCCGGAGGAGAACCTCATCCTGGCTAGTCCAGCAGACCGTACCAATTTCCCCTTCGGGGGTGGTGGGCAGTAATATGGATAGAAAACCTCCGGGTCTGAGTCGCTGTAGCTTCTTGTGGTTCCTCCGATCATGCATAGCGAGGTGGGTCGATTGGGCAGAGGGGAGGAGTTTAGAGGGAGGTAGGTGGGTCTGGAGGGGCGTGTCAGGTGGGGGTAGTAACCAAGGGGACGGAACTCAGAGGCGGGGTTAAAGGCGGGTTTAGAACTCCTTGAGAGGTTAAACTTGACATTTGGTTGGTTAGCAACGCGGCGAGGGAGCCCCGGGAGGAAGTTGGAGTCATCGCTGTAATGCCCCGCCTCCGTATGTCCAACGCACAGGAGCCTCGCGCCGTTGCTTCCAGGCTGGTAGACCCGAGCCAATCCATGCCCGCCTGACCCGGTGGGGTGGAGGTTCCTCCTCATTGGCGAGATCGGTGGCGAATCGTATCTCAGCGGATAGAAAGGCGTCCGCGATATGCCTTCCATCCTCACATACTCCTGCCTCCTTACCTGCGGGAAACGCTCCAGTGAGGAAACGGCAACGTAGTCTGTCAAGTAGGGGTGTCGGTTGAGAGGCGAGGAACCCGCTAATGGGAACGTTGGGAGGATTGGGTGATACTGGTAGGCAGGGCTGTTTGGGTAGAGAAGAACCAGCTGCTGAGCGGCGTCAGGGTGTGGCTGAGGATTGGGCCGACGCCGAGAGCGGTTTCCATAGACACCGGCTAGCCTCTGGGCTTGGCGTTGCATCCCGATACGTCCGCCCCTCATGTCCTCCATCACAGTTATGGAGGCAGATCTTATCTTGGGCGAGGGGGTTGATTGGTGTAGACATGATTGAGAAAGAGAAGTGACGGATGATTGGCTACGTTTAGCCCCTCCTCCACAGATTTTGGCGTTGTCTACGCCTCGATGATGAGGCTCCACCTCATCCTGACTGCAGACCGCCGAGGCATGACCTGACCGGGTGAACAGGTGGGAGTCTTCGTACATCTGAGGAGGTAAGACACACAAACATAACAACTTATTGACATTATCAATGACTAAAGTATCAGAAAACTGAAGAAAGATACCAATCAATATATCCCGGAGCTAAAAAGTCCTTGACCGTTTTGTCCAACCAACGGTCCAAAACCAAAAAAGATATTCAATTTCCTAAATGTAAAACCAACTCGACAATACCCTAACTGGCTAATATTCAACTTAACGGTTATTTTAGCTAATTGATCGATACTTCTTATGTACATTATTGCATGCATAGCTTTTATTACCTCTTTGGAGACGTCCGTGAGGAGATCGGGGGAGGAGCGGCACTGTCGATCGCGGTCTGACTGACCGTAGATTCTGGATGAAGAGCAAGGAGACAAAAAGGTTGTTAGCTCTTGTTTTTATTCCTTTTCCAAATGTTCCTTTTAATATAGTTGACCGTAGACCTCCAAAGGAAGGTGATCAGGGATTTGAGGTTTATTGTATCTGTTTTCTAAATGGCTAAAATATACAGTGGTAGTAAAGCTCCTGTGGTAGTTGTTGGTGGATCGGTTGGTGGATCGGTTTGCGCCTTTCCACCGAAAGTGTCGATTCTTGCATCGTAATCAGTGTGTATACCTTGATACGTTTGACTTGTGCCGATGAGTTTATTCTCACCTCTCAAAGTGTGAAGGCTTCTTCTCCCCTGATCCCATACACTCCAGCAGCTGCTTCTGCGTCCGTCCGCTGCCCCACGACATAAATAACGCATAAAAAAAGTATATCTTCATCATTGTTCCTTTTAAGCTTGTTGTAAAGTTTCCCGTACAAAGCTCTCCCCAAATTAAATACAGAAAAACTATACTACTCAGTTTCAGGCAATAGAGGATTACTTAGATTAGATTAGACTTTTGGTTGTTGCACAGAGTACTATTTACAAAGTACTATTAGTGTTGAGATAATGAAATACCGTTACAGTGACTTGACACCTTAATGACGTAAAGACTTAGTCAAGGGAAAGACATAAACAGACCCAAAGGTTGTTCCCCGTGTCCCAAACTGTACGTTTTGAACATCAGTTCAACATGTTTCAACAACAAAACAGACTACATTTGAAACTAGAGAGACTAGAAGAAAAAAAACTAATTGGTAAGATTTAAAGTGCTCATATTATGCTTTTTGGCTAGTAGTCCTTGCCTAGCTAAAACAGAGAGCTCAACACACCGGGTGACAAGAGGAGCTGCAGCAATGTGCAGGACAACAAAAACAAGATGTTTAAAAAAAAAATGTAAACCTATTCTGGCACAACCTCTAAACCCTATTATGATCCGGTAAATGAGCATAATATGAGCACTTTAAATCCAAATTGAATCCAAGTGTACCTTTTATAACACCACAGTACCTGTATCTAAACCTGGAGCCTTTACAGGACAGCAGTTTTTTTTGTATTGTCTTCGGTTCCTCTGCCAGCCTGAAGAAGGCGTGGTACTCTACACACATCTTCCAGAAGGACTTACACACATCTCGACTGGCCATGCAGAACTCTAGTGTGTCCTTACACAACGGCTGAATGGACAAACACTTGCATTAATAAACACATACAATATCTGTACTGTACAAATGCAGTCGCACAACTTCCAGTCCACCCATCCAAGGATCCTCACCCCAACTTTGTCGTGTAGTTTGATGAGGAAATGTTTGCGCTTGAAGCTCAGCTTGCGGATCTTCGCCCAGCTGAACGTGTTGATTTTAGTGTTCCCCTAGAAAGCACAGACAAAAACAATCTATTGATGTGTCCTTTTGTGCAAGATGATGGACATAACACACTCAGCTTTTAATGTGCAACATTTTCAACATTTATTTATTTGAGATGAAGGTATGTGGACTTTTGGACTTGTTGGTGGCACTTAGCACCAAGGGTCACAAAAGTATTTGGGGTTAATCCTATGGAAACACTGAATGTGTGTACCAAATGTCATGGCAAACCACCCAATATTTGTTGAGATATCTCACTCTGGACCAACAGACTGCCATCCCTACAGCTTAACTGCTACTATGGCTGAAACAGCACCTCCTGCTGGAGTAGAGAGGTGTCACCAGTGGTACTTTTAGTTCCCAGCTTTGTGGATGGTTAACCCTTATGAAAGCGTCTTTTAGACCAGGAACCACATACCTGAAAGACCAGTACTCCAGAGTGTGTCACAGCCAGGTTGATCCTCATCCCCTCCCCGTCGTGAGCGGGGTGAGGCCGGATGCTGTACATGTCCAGCTTCCTCGCCACCTCCAGCAGTTGGATGTCAGACTCTCCAGGAGACATACCCCTTCAGAGAGAGAGAGAAAGGGACTGAATGAAAAGGGGCGGGCTATGTGTCACGTCATAACCCAGCTCTTAGTCTATTGGCCGCAGACTTGATGGACACATCGCGGTGGAAAAGCTGAGTCAGATAAAGCTAAAGAGGACTGTGCTTTCTGACTTTGACGTCACGTGACCCCACCGAGTTTGTGTTAACGTCATGGTTTCGTTTTTGACGTCAAACAAATGAAGTGTTAACTGTCCCTCCCCTCTGCCCCCCAAGAAGTCTGGACTCTGAACCCCCACCAACCCCCATCAGGAACAGCACCGGCCACTTTATAAGACTCTCAGCAACACTTTTTCACTCTCATTTCATATTAAATTTCTTATAGTTTCAGTAGGTATTTATACCATTTGGGCTGGCCGTACTCTTGTACAATTTAGAATTTTATTTATTGAATATATTACTTATCTTTTGTACATATTGCACCGAGGGTTGGAATGAAACTTATTTCCGATTCCTCTGGATGTCTGGCACACATTGCAGAATTGACAATAAAGTTGATTCACACTGAGTGGCAACGCCATCTGATGCTGCACCGGCTCACAAATTCTGAGAAGCAGTCTGCCCGACGTTGGATGACGCCAGGTAGACCTCAGACCCTTACCTTCAGGAGACTAGTTAGTTTTCAGGCTTTTAAATACACAACCAAAACCTAGTTTACTATCCTAGATGTAGCGAAAGTAATCAAGTTTTCCAAGGGTGTAGTTCATGCCATTGCATATAATAAACAACGTTGGGTGTGATAGATGTAACGTTTTGCAGGCTTTAAGATGCGTTTACTCCCTTTTGGTGTCTTTGGGGTGAAAATCAACAGATCCACAGAGAAAACGTCAACACGTGTACCTGTGTTTCCTGTGAAGCTTCATGATCTTGTGGTCTAGATATTCCTGGTTGGGGACGTACTGCTTCATCTCTAAATGGTGACAGTCCAGCTCCTCGTCGTAGTCCCCTAGTTCTGCTGCAACACACACACACACACACACACACACATAAAAATTAGGGGACCACTAAGGTCTATATAAAAGAGACTTCAGATACAGTTTTAGGGGACCACTAAGGTTTCTATAAAAGAGACTTCAGATACAGTAATGGGGGACCACTAAGGTCTACATAAAAGAGACTTCAGATACAGTTTTAGGGGACCACTAAGGTCTATATAAAAGAGACTTCAGATACAGTATTAGGGACCACTAAGGTCTATATAAAAGAGACTTCAGATACAGTATTAGGGGACCACTAAGGTCTATATAAAAGACTTCAGATACAGCATTAGGGGACCACTAAGGTCTATATAAAAGAGACTTCAGATACAGTTTTAGGGGACCACTAAGGTCTAAAAGGATCCAAAGAGCACCATGCCATGGGACCTTTAGCACCTGTGCAATATTTGAATGCTTACACTGCAGTATGTGAGAGACCAGCAGGGCGGCGCTGTTGTCATTACAGGTCAGACTGCCGTTACACAAGTCCTGCTTTATCTGTAAGGCAAAAAGATATCTACACACACACACACAAACACACACACACACACACACACACACAAAACACAGAAGGAAGCATGAATGACAAACTATGATTACATAACAATTTTTGATAAAATCTGGATCCTATCAGAGGACAGTGTTACCTGGTGAGGCTTCTCTTCAGTTGTCCAGGATCTGGTGGAAAGAACTTGACTATAAACCTGAAGAACAGATCGCTGGTGTCTGACAGAGAGAGAGGAGAAAATAAAAAGAAGTATCTAACGGCTCGCTAACTGCGCCCATAGAGCTGACGGAAACATAATGGCATTGCCCCAGTGCATGCTGGGAGGTTTTCTAACACACCTACGTCATGCTACTGCACATCTATAAAGTCATGTGGATGCAAATCATAGTTTCGACTCTCTACTTATTTTTGCTTAATTTCAAAATAAGAGCACTTACATGTAATCTGTTTGGCCAGCGGCTTCAGCAGCTCCAACCACACCTGCAACGAAAAGACATTATATGGCAAATTATCCAGAAATATTCTGTTTGTGTGCGTGTTTGTGTGATTTTTGATCTTCTTACGTAGCTGCCGCCGTGGTGTCTGAACTCCAGTCCAAAGTACTCCTTCTCCAGCAGCTTCAGATGACCACACACTTTGTTGAAGAAGTCTCCTCCTAAAACCTTTTGCTGAGAGAGAATTAAAGATGGTGTAAGAGAGTGAGAGGGATAATTGGGTTTTTTAATTGAGACGCTCTTAAAACTGGAGTCCGGGGACACTCAGGGGACCCCAGATTACTAAGTTCCCTCTGCATAAGAAGAGTTTCTTCTCAGTTGTAGGTCATATGAACTCTGAGTCTTGGGGTAGAAAGCTCACTTTGACTCCTGCCCAATAATATCTTTATATATTTTTGTCATTTTTTGTGTGATTCTTGTTGCTGTTTTTGCAACTCTTGTAATTCTGATACAATATCTAGTTGTGTAGTCAGTGTTAACATACCGGCATACTTTTTAATCAGGTTACCATCATGTCCCCCCCCCCTCATCTCATCCTTTTCTCTTCTTCAGGCTTTGTCTTTTCTCTTCTTTAATCTCTTTCCTTTTCTTCCTCCTCCCATTCCTCTCTCTCTCTTTCTTCTTCGCTGTCATCCCTCTAATTATCAAGATGTTTGTGCACCACGACACAAGGTTTTTTTTAGTGTTTGTTGTCTGCTAGCCAGCATTTAGCGCCCTGGAGGGGGTCACTGGACGCCCCTCATTAACTTGTCATGAGAAAGAGAGGGGGTGGGGGGGGTAGAAGAACGACATAGCAGCTGTAACCAATTATGAAGAGAACAGAGGCCCAACCAATGATTACTGAAACAAGAGGCCACCTGCAGAACAACAGAGCAGAGTTAGTTTCAATAGAGCAGAACAGAGTAAAATTGAGTGGAATGCAACTTTACCGTCTAATGCTGACTCGAAACTCACCTGTGCAGCATTCACATGTGCTGGAAAACAACAACGAAATACAGCTTTCCTTAAATGTAAAATCATTTCACTAATGCGTATCATCATGACAATTCCCCCGGTTGATTACTTACATTAAGACAATTATTTTATGTTTAATGTATTACACATTTTTTGAAATGTTACCTTTGCATATTCAAATGAGGCTTCATCTTATGAAATATAGAAATCGGAAAGATCTGTTTTATTTTAGTGAGTCGAAAGGTTTTTAAAGACAGAATTGATGCCAGTGTAGGAACTTTCTAATTTCACATTTAATGTCTTTTTTTGTGGTTTCAATCTATTTTACTATTCCCAAAATCATAAGTAGCCTACTAAGCGTATGTTTCCATAAACTAAATGTGAGAAAACTTGACTTTACGGTCTATCGACCATTCCTCTGGTCAGTCATTCATGCATCCATCTTTTCTCTTCCTTCACATCTCGTCTGATCATTAATTGGGGTATTGCCCTGAAGGCATCTCTCTCTCTCTCTCTCTCTCTCTCTCTCTCTCTCTCTCTCTCTCTCTCTCTCTCTCTCTCTCTCTCTCTCTCTCTCTCTCTTTCTCTGTTTTACTTACACACAACCTTAAACCTATTTTATGGTTGTAGTGTGGGTTTGGTCTGTCACACACACACACTTTACCAGATACTCTATACTTATCACAGGGTGGGTATTATACATCCATCCATCCATCCATCCATCCCAAAAAGTCCTTTAAACATACAAGGCTATCTGTGATTTATTCCTACCCTTTAATACGTCCCCCAGGAGTGTGTTCCTTCCTCTTATCTAAACCAGAAAACTGTTATTAACATGGCGTTAATGTTGTGAAGCAGTCAGTTTGGTAAGGTTTTGGCACCAATGGTAGGCTACTTCTTTAGAAAAATGTGGTGGTTTGGGTTCAAATCTGATGTAGTATCAAAGGATTGTTGTGTAAAAGAGTATGAATGTTCATCTGAAGATGATCTTGTATGGCAGCCTCAGCCAGTGTGTGAATGGTTTCTGTGGGCAACGTGTCTGAAAGTTGTAAGTCTTCTGGTAGCTGTGCAAGAGAATCCTTCCCAATTAGCAGAGATGGAGAACGTAGCTATATGTTAGGAGATAACATAGGCGCAGGCTAATAAATGCTAACTAACATGCGAGTTAACATTAGTAATTAAACCTAAACAGCTGATGGAAGTCCAAACTGTCTTCGAGCTTCTCATGTACTTTACGGTAATTCTTCTACTGTTCGACAGTGGTAATGACACAATTGTTTGCCCGTTAGCCTTTTTATAAAAAACGTGTGCTACGGAGCCATAACGTGAGCTACAAGGTAATGAAGCCTTTTATACATTGTTATGTTTCTTTAGAAAATAACAATGGACAAATAGAGTCTTTAAACGCTTCAGATGTACAGTTATTCACTGTCAAAGTGACGTGAAAATGAAAAGCAATCAACGGGATGCTAACGGCGGGTGATGGCTAATTAGCATCCAAATGGCACCATAGCAGCTCTGCTTAGAGAGGCTCGGCTCACCCCCTCGGCTTTTACACTTCATCACCTTACTTCCTGCTTTGATTATGCCAATAATTACTACGGGCACTTGAGGGCGCCGCCACAAAAAACATAAATATGTGTTGTAAATGCTGTTAAACAAATGACTTATGTTGGCATTTTTCAGGGGAGTACAGACCCATCCATCCATCCATCCATCCATCCATCCATCTTTCTTTCTGTAATTGTTTCTTCTTCCATCCTTCTTCCTACCCCTCCTCCTCTTTTAAAGATGCTACTAACGTCCCGGAGGCCGCTGGGAAACTGACAGAAAAAGCATGGCCGTGGAAAATGGGAGCTACTTTACTAACACAATACTGCAAGTGACACACACACACACACACACACACACACACACACACAGTGAAAGTCCCTTTTTAGATTGTTTTACTGCCTCCCAGGCGGCGTCACCATGTTGGAAACCCGTCACTCTGCTTTTCTGCAGCTGGAGAGTGGATCACATGGTGGTTCATAGACAGCAGAGTGTTACCTTTTCATAGCTGTTCACGTCTGACTCATTCAAACTCTTCATATTTAGGATAGAAATGTAGACTAATATTTTAATAAAAAATGCAATCCTCTATATTTCTGTCTGTCCCGAACAATCTATTGCAGTCTAGAACAAAAAGCCTTCAACATATACTATGACTATATTTTGTAACGCTTATACTGAAGCATTGATTCAACTCTTTAGTCATGACCTCTGTAGTGAGACTACGAGTGAATGGAAACTGATCAATGTTCGGCAGAGACAGAGACATTCCAGGGGACATAAACAAGAAAAGCTGTCTTTTATTGGTAGGAGACCATAAACCTCAGTTTTGTGTCTCTTTAATCTCCGTTTTATAGTGTCTTCTGTCTCTGATTGTCCAATAAGGACAACAACACTGTAAAGGAATGTGAGGGTGGGTGAGGCCCAGAGGTTTAACGAGCAGGAGGGCCCAGGCCGCAGTCATGACTCCTAAAAGTATGAAGTTATTGGATAATAATAGTGTAAAAAGTACAATATTTAGCTCTGGTATGTAGTGGAGAAGACGTGTAAAGTAGCAGTTAAAGTAGGCTGCCTACCACTGGTCCTCACAGTGTCTTATAGGCTAGACCATATTTGATTTCATTGTGGAAATGTACACTGGTATGCAAAATGATATAAATATATCATATAGTATGAATATGGTTTATTATAGTTACAAATCCTGAATCCAGTCTAAACATGGAGTGTGGAAATAAAGTTTCTTTCATGTTTTACAGGAAGGACAGAAATAAAATCTCACAAAATGAGAGAAAATGAATCTAAAAAAAGAAGAAGAAGGTAAAAAAATATATCCACGTGTGAAAGCAGGACTTAGAGAACAATGTGACATACATTGAACGCATCATACATGTTATAGTCATCAACAAGAGAGGGATGCACGTGTGCAGTAAAATAAAACCGCCTACGTTACTTTCCTAAAGTCTACTATTCGACTATTTCAATTGATGACAAACGTACCTCCACCTCGAACGTGCGCTCGCTGTCATCCAGAAAGACCACGCGCAGTCGGAGCTTCGTCTCCTTGGAGACCCGGGACTTGGTCGTGAGACTCCCGAGTCTCCGGGTCCGCGGGTGATCGTCTCCCATCTCTCTCTCTCTCTCGCGCGCTCTCTCCCTCTCTGTGTGTGTGTGTGTGTGTGTGTGTGTGTCTCAGGACAATTTAGGACAACAACAACAACAACCCAAACCACCCGAAATATCCATCATCCTGAGAGTAGGCTATCTCCCAAAAGTCCCAGCGGCACGACGGCTCCGCGCGCTCCTCATCCTCTCCGTCGCTGCCGCTGGAGCGCGCGCTCTCCAGATGCGTGATGACACGCTGACGTTGCTTCCAGACACTGAAAGTAAAAGTAGCAATACTAGGCTACAGTGTAGAAACAAGTAAAAGTAGCCTACTGCATTTAAAACTACAAAAGTATCCGCATCAACATTAAAGTGCCAAAAGTAAAACTTTCAATGATCCATTTGGAATAACAACGGCTATAACGGCTATGTTTATCAAATATGTAATTAATATGTAATTAATATGTTCTTGGCTTTAATGTTGCAGCTGGATTTTATCAAGTCTTTGCTCCCTTAAATACACTTTATGGTACTTAAACTTTTAGGGAGTTTGAGCATTCATAAAAAAATACTGGGCTTGGAATAATATGTCTAGTTAATGTCAATTTAGGTTTCTTTTCTCTACAAAAATTTCAATTACATTGTTAGGAATCATTTTTATGAAATTGAATACATAATGTATGTCAGCTATGGTTTTGGATGACTGACCGCTCGTACGTCCACGTGAGATTTAACGTGGTGAGCACAGGGAAACTTTCCTCCTGCAGCAGATGAATGTGTAAACAGACATCTAGTGTCAAACGCCGCACAGAAATCCTTCTGCACAGTGAAGTTCAAACATCCACAGGAAGAAACAACCAGACAAATGCATGGATGTGTGTATTTATCTTTAAATCTGGTGATTTTTGCATTAAGTCTGGTTAGATGTGATGATCTTTTCTTCTCATGTTTTTGTCATAAACAAGCATGTTCAGAGCACAGAGATGATGCTACACACTCTGTGTCTGTGTGTGTGTGTGTGTGTGTGTGTGTGTGTGTGTGTGTGTGTGTGTGTGTGTTTCCTCCATGGAAATAATATGAATTTCACGGTGGCTGGACGCTTTTAGAGGACGGACCTGTCCTAAAGTAGGGTAGTAGTGCTATGCCTTCATTTGCCTCCAGCATGGACTGAGCACTTAGTGTGTGTGTGTGTGTGTGTGTGTGTGTGTGTGTCTGTGTGTGTGTGTGTGTGAGTGAGAGAGACTTAGTGAGAGAGACACACAAAATGTTGGTCAAGGCATTTTCTTTGTCTGTTTCTATGACTGACACACATACATACAAACTCACACACAAATATTATAACATACAACCAGAAGTGGCGGCTGCATTATATTATATTTAACTTTATTGGCAACCAGAAGACCAAATAGCAGTAATGTCCAGATATGATGACTCTAGGATATACAGCAGGAACTTAAGCAGCAGTTACCACTGGGGGAACTGAAACGTGACACAAGGCCAAAACTGCAACCTGAAAGATCACAAGTAAAGAAAGGTTGTGAATATCCAGTTTAATCTATAACAATGTGCTTCATTTTATAGGCTTCCCATGCGTTTTTAAGGGATTATTTGTATCTTTTGAAGTGTGTATGAGGTACATCTCCATGATCAGTGTGTAAGCTACAGTAGATGGCGGTCAGCCCTGAAGCTGTTATCTCTGCTCTGTTCAGAGCCTCCAGACTCCTTTTGACAAAAACAGTACTTTTACCTCTCAGGTGAAAGACGTGAGTTGCCGATCTACTGCTGCCTCCATCGGTTAGTTAGTTTGTGTCGTTGTGACTTTGGGGGTTTTAAAGGGTCTGTTTGGATTCTGTTGAAAGAGACAGGCTTAGTTACCAGAGTTAGAAATGTCAAAGGGACCACTAGATGGAGGTAAAGACCTGAGGATAATCTAAATCAGCTGATAGAAGAAGTTCAGCAAAACACACACACACACACACACACACACAAACACTTGAGTAGTTATTTTGATACTGTAACCTGAACCTCTCCGCCTCTACTGACCATCTGCCACACACACACACACACACACACACACACACACACTTTTCATTTTCCATCTCCTGTCTCTAGTTCCCTCCTTTTGTCTCCACTCACCCATCTCTCTCGCGCGCTCTCTTCCCCCCTCCCTCTCTCTCTGCTGTCTCACACACATACACATACATACACACACACACACAAACACACACACACACCTAACCTGCCTGACACAGTAGCATCTGGCGTCTTTATGCTGCCGCTTCCCTCCTGAGACACACACAGACACACACACAAACACACCCACACACACTGACAGCTTTCCCTCTCATATAGTTTTCTGATGCAGCAGCGTGTCGTCCTCTAAACTCCGCAGGTTCACTGAGGTGATACACCTGCATCGTGCCGGGCCAATAATAAAACATTTTTAAATAAGCAGCTCATGTTAATTAACAATTTACATATTCAAACTAGTGAACAAATAATAAAAAGTAATAACGATCTATTCAGCTTCATGAAAGATACAATCTCAATTCACCAAAATGCTTTATTTTCAGCTAACACATGTTTTTATTTGTGCTGATACATAGAATTTAAAACATGTTTCATGCAGTTCAGACACCCCAGTTTTCTTTTTCTAATGGAATACAGAACGATAAAGATCTTTTTCCTGTTGTTTTGTTACAGCTTTTAGGGTAAAGCAAGCTGGACTGTATCCTGGGTTCAGCCTCAGAGATAAGCAGCGAGCTCAGAGAGCCGCTGCGTCTTCACGGGCCGCCTTCCTCTGGAGGTCTTCCAGGCCCTGAGAGGAGACCTCGGGGTAGACCCAGAACACACTGAAGAGATAATGTATCTCATCTGGGCTGGAAAAACCTCAGGATAATCCAGGAGGAGCTGGCTGTGGAGAAGGAAGTCTGGAATACCTCACTGCGCCGGCTGCCACTGCTTTCTTATGGATGCTACTTATTTTCTGCAACACACTTCCACATCAAGGCAAAGAAGGGTCATGTTTAATGCAATTAAACTCCAAACCTATCAGGGTTTAACAGTCAGAACATGCCAGGGTGCTTTCCGTCCCGTCACTGAAAGACCGGAGACGATCAAGTACTAAACATCACCTCTGGATGAGAAGTTAGTGTCACATCCTCCGTCTAATGTGGATTCAAATAGTCTTCTTAACATCTGTCGACTTCTTGATCCAACCTGGAGGAGTGTGCACGGACCGTGGCATTTCTACAAAATAAAGCAAAGAGAGAGGCAGCGTGAAGAGGATAGGGACATGTTGTGGAAAAAGAAAGAGCTCTGATGGTGGTCACACACACACACACACACACACACACACACAGAGTGAGTGTGCTGATGAAGGATACGCTGGAAAAAGCTGCACAAAAACAGAACAGGTGCAAACCATTAACTGTATGGAAAGTCAAATAGCAAGGCTGTGTGTGTGTGTGTGTGTGTGTGTGTGTGTGTGTGTGTGTGTGTGTGTGTGTGTGTGTGTGTGTGTGTGTGTGTGTGTGTGTGTGTGTGTGTGTGTGTGTGTGTGTGTGTGTGTGTGTGTGTGTGTGTGTGTGTGTGTGTGTGTGTGTGTGTGTGTGTGTGTGTGTGTGTGTGTGTGTGTGTGTGTGTGTGTGTGTGTGTGTGAGAGACAATCACAGGGAACCATTTAAAATCCCCACCAACGTATCACCTGAGACTTTCTGTGTCCTTGATACAGTAAACTCCACCCACCTGCTCCGCCCCGCAGCTCAAAACAAACACTGTGACCAATTTTAGCTTTAGCCTCTTCTGCCAAAGAAGATAATGTTTTGCATCCCTGCAGAATTTCAAGCTTTTGTCTCATCAATATTATTTCATATTTCCAATAGTTCCTTCTTGTTAAAAGTTATGCTGTGTGTTCATCTTTTAATCTTGAATAATAGGAGTGTACAGATTGTCAGCTGTTGCTTTAAACCTAATTATGGAAATATGAGAAGCAGGAAGCTGAATTAAGACACTTCAGCTGTCCCGTCTCGTTCCTTCTGAATGTGTCACACAAATCGCTGTTTGATGAGTTGAGCTGTTGAGACATTGATGATGATACTTCTTGTTTTATATACTAAATGTTACTATTGTATGTCTATTGCCTTTTTTATTGTAACTGCAACCTGCCTAATGGACTGCAGATGGAAATTAGCCCTCGGGCTACAATCTGGCATTTTTACATGTACTGCTGTACATGTTCATCAATATATTGTCCTGAATTAAATAAATAAATAAAATTTGCTTTATAAATGGTAAGAAACAATGCTATTGTAATGGCCATTAGGCCGATGACTAATTTCTGACTTTTTAAAGCTGTTGTGCGTAGTTTCTGTCTCCCCTGTGAAGAAGAAAACTGCTGCCGTGTCTACATGATACAAGCCTTCCGTGATCAAGCACCACCCCTCCTCCACGCTGTTGTTAGTAGCCAAGGAGGACACGGAGGATTAAAAAAACCACATGGGCTCTTCATTATATGTCCTGTCATGTCATCTGATGCAGTTATCCAAAGCGACTTACAATTGCCTCTGGGGCATCTAGGGGTTAAGTGCCTTGCTCAGGAACACATCGGTTGATGTATCGCAGTGGGAGTTGAATCCGAGTCTCCTACACCAGAGGCATGTGTCATATCCACCGCGCCCCAGCTCCACGACCCCTCTTCAGAAGAGCTAATCATCTTCGCTCTTGTTCCGACACGTGAAAGTCGCCGGCCGACCCGATCTTCTGATCAAACCATGCTGAGAACCACAGAGAGAGAGAGCTGTGTGTGGAGCTGATAGTCGTAGTTAGCCTTGTAGCAACTCATCTGGCAACGGACGTAACAGACGTTATTAATATTAAAAAGTTACGCATTAGAGCTTTAAAGTAGAAGATGCATTGATTAACAGAAAAATCCAATGATGATGCGATGGGAAAGCTCCCACGTGACTGCAGTGAAACAATGAACTTGTTTTTCTGAGTGTTTATACAAAACGTTGATGTGATTGCATCTTTCTCCGTCACCGTGATGGATGACCTTCTCCGTCTGAGTTGTTTCCTGTGCTGTTGGGAACCGAAGTCATTAAGCCCAGCTGATTTTTGAAACCTATCTGCGATTGTGCGTGTAGCCGCAGTCAGGCCGGTCGTTTAAGGCCTGGAGAAGGTGAAATAAATCAAATAAATCAGGAAGCATCAGCGCGGGGTTTCCTGGCTCCTTAATGGGAGATAATGGCCGTCTGATTGGAGCGATGCGATGTGGGAAAAGTGAAAGAAAGCTGATGACGGAGATCATATCTGCTGGGGGGGGAAGAGGGGGAGGGGGGAGCCTGCTGTTCTCTCTTTCTTTCTTTAGTTGTCTGCCCTTTCTTTCTTTCACAATTTCTTTCTTTCTACATTTAACAGTTGTTCTATCCCGTCTCCATTTTATCTAATTTCATCCCCTTTTTTTTCTCTTTATTTTACTTTTCAATTCTGTACTTTTTCTCTCACTTAATCCTTTGACTTTGTGTCTTTTTCCTCTATTTTCTCCTCCTTGCTCTCTTCTCTTCCACTTTCAATGTCTTTCAGGTTGTTTGTCTCTTTTTCTTTTTTTACATCCGTCTTTCTTTTTCCTTGTTTTGGAAACTTCATTCTCTTTCATTAATGTTCTCACTCCATCCCAATCTTCTTCTACTCATTCTGTTCTTTCTTTTTTTCTTCCTTCCTTTCTTTCTTCCTTAGTACCTCCATCTCCTCTTCTCTTTGCATCCTTCCCTCCTTTTTCCAGTTTGATTTCTCTCTCCCTTCATCTTTTCCTCTTTCTCTCTTGCTTTCCTTCATTGTCAGTATTTGTTTCTTTCTCCTTTCTCTTTTTTCTCTCCATCTTCCCTCCTCATTCCCCATCTCATCTTCCTATTTGTCTGTCTTCACTCCCTCATTCCTTCCTCTCTTCCTTCTTCCTTCTTCCTGATCTTTTCATTTTCCCTCCACTTTGCTCACGCCCCTCGTTCTTTTTCCCATTCTTTCTGTTCAGTATTTGCCTTTCTCTCTATATCTTTCCCTCTTTTTCTTTCTTTCTCTCTTTTTACTTTGGTTTGTCCTGTCTTAGTTTTATTTCATCGTGATATGATCTCATCTTTCTCTATTTCTTTCATCCTCCTCGATCTTTGCGGCTTGTCCTCATTCTTCCTTTCTCGCTTCCTCCTACTCTCATTTTCCATCTTTCTCTCCTTTTCTGTACTCTCTACTTCTCCTCTCCCTCCCTCTACTCTCTCCCCCTCCCCCTTTTCCACCTCTTCTCATCCACTTCATCCCTCGCCGGCTGCAGTACTGAGGGAGTGCATCGAGAAGCTCGATGGTTAATCACCTGCTTCAGTTACATCCATTTACAAGTGCCACTCTATTTCACACCTCGCCCTCAGCCACACACACACACACACACACACACACACACACACGTCCAGTTTTAACGTGTAATTTCTGTGCTGTGTAACCAGATATCATGCGACTAGCTTTCCCTCAACGCTCCAATCACATCTGATCAGTGACTCAGGACTTGTTTGCTGTCGTTGGTCTCAGCTGTAACAGATGTGTCTGATTGATGTCATACTGTACTCCAATCATGAACACTGGGATTATATCATTTCAATGGGAGGGGCGATTCCAGTTTTGTTTTTAAGTGGGGTGGCACAGGGGGGCGGTCAGGTTGGTGCCCCCCCCCCCCCCCCCCCCCCCCCCCCCCCCCCCCCCCCCCCCCCCCCCCCCCCCCCCCCCCCCCCCCCCCCCCCGTGCCCCCCTTCTAGCCTCACCCCTGTTCAACGTTGCCTTACGTCCAGATCTCAAGCTGTTCTCACTGTTCGTACTCGTACCTCAAGAAGCCCAAATAACCCCACGTCATCGTGAGCCAGGACGTGCACCGCTTTCTTAAGAAGGAAAGGAAGTCAGGGGCGCCCAGATAGCTCCGTTGGTAGAGCCGGCGCCCATATATAGAGGTTTACTCCTTAGCTCAACAGGCCCGGGTTCAACTCCGACCTGCGGCCCTTTGCTGCATGTCATCCCCACCCCCTCGCCCCTTTCATGTCTTCAGCTGTCCTGTCAAAGTAGTCAGTCAGGCGACTTAATACAAAGAGCAACAATGTCCGCGTGGGGAGGAGGTCCGAGTGGAAGGATGGGTCAAACAAACACAGGACTGTCACCCAGGAGACCGCTGTTTGATTTTGGTTAGTTCTTATTTTAACTTAGTATGTAACCTAAGTTATGTAACACACACACACACACACACACACACACTTATTTGAGCCCAGACTACAATCTTTACTGTAACCTAACCAAGTTTGGTGCTTAAAACTAAGTAGTTTTGTCCCTTTTTATTTTATTTTGAATATTATTATTTTTTATGTATCGTTTTAATTGCTTAACACATGTTTTACATTTATCTATTTATTTTCTATTTTTTTTGTCCCATACACAAATCAAAATTACACTAAAAATTGTTCTTAAAGAGCGCTAAATAACCGAGTTATGAAGCAAAGAAGAAGTAGTTTCCGTGGCGTTGGTATGCCATTTTAACACATTATTATGCCACCTCCATGTGATTTGAAGAGTTTTTGGTCATCTTTTGTTTTTCTGTGAGACCAGGTTAGAATTTTTGGATTTTTTTCCGGCCGTTTTACAACCTGTTTTGCTGTCTTTCGTTCTGCCTCCATCGAAGTCTGTTTGCACTGATATGCTTTCATTTTTGGGCACACTGCTGTCCTTTACACCAGATGATAGAAGCATGTACCAGGACCATGAAGAGGTGAGTACTATGCACCATTTATATTGTTTTTGAGTGAACTATTCCTTTTATCAGGTACTTGGTATTAACACTTTCCAGTCCCTCTGAGGCCCAAAGGTGTTACTCTTCTTCTGCTGTAGTTACATATTGCAGACTAGTGTTATGTCCTGTCCCAACACAGAGAGCATAATTTGATCTTGACAACGCAGAAAGGAGTGAAAGAAAAAGACGATGAGAGGAAGGAGGTGAAGAGAAACAGGGAGAACATAAATGAGCACCCAAAGTCCTCCTTTATCTCGTGCAACAGGCAGGGTTAGGAAATGAGACGAGTGGTTTTTGTCTGAAAGGGCAAAGCAGAAAAAGGGATTTGTCTCCAAATGCAGCTGTGGCAACAGGCTGTGTGTGTGTGTGTGTGTGTGTGTGTGTGTGTGTGTGTGTGTGTGTGTGTGTGTGTGTGTGTGTGTGTGTGTGTGTGTGTGTGTGTGTGTGTGTGTGTGTGTGTGTGTGTGTGTGTGTGTGTGTGTGTGTGTGTGTGTGTGTGTGTCTGTGTGTCTCTAAATGAGATATTGAAACAGAGACATCCTCGCGTCTGTTCTTGACTGATCAGAGCTGAAAATAGGATTTGTCTTTGAAACAGAAGGACGGCTGTAAGCCAGTTAAGACCACTGAAGAGCCCATTTCACACCGAGAAAATGGAAGTCGGTGTGAAACGTTTGTTTAAAGGGTTTCGCTTTGACAATTACAGAGATTAAGAGGCACAGATTTTTAAGACTGCTTTTTCTCCAACACTGTTAGCCGAGCTCTCCAAAAAAAACTTGAGTGGGTGAAATGTGAAAAACGATGGTCTTGTGTTGTTGCGTTTTCTGCTGCAGATGATCAAGGTTGTGCTCATGTTAACTCCTTTATATACCGTGGGGTAGTTATATACAGCCACGCATCATATTCTATGAGATGATCATATGTGTGTAGTGTCTCTGTCCTGTAGAACCACGCATCTCTGAAAAGATTTCCCTGGTGTCAGAAAAACAGCCGTGTTTCAACACATTAAGGAACGCTTCGTCGTTCAGTTTATCACAAACATTCAACATCAACACATTTGGAGATACGTGGTTTTCACTGGACAGGATGGGGAGGAAAAACTGTCATCTGGAAAGGATTTAAAACTGTCGGACAAATAGTAAAAAGTACAATATTTACCTCAGAGATGTGGTGAAGCACATAGTTTAAAGTTGCATAAAATAAAAATAAGTACAGTACCGTACCTTGAATTTGTACTTAAGTACAGTAGGCCTACTTGTGTAAATGTACTTACAAGACAAAGACCGGGAAAATCAAACCTAGAAACTGAAAATGTCCTCACTTGATGTGTACAGCTCCATCTTACACACACACACACACACACACACACACAGACACACACACGCACACTATGAAGGATGAGTCCTTAAGGTGATTAACACACAGTTACACTGACACAAATTACACGTCTGACCTTAAATTTATTTTATAAATTTATATTAAAAAATCTCGGATTGAAATGTGTGTGTGTGTGTGTGTGTGTGTGTGAAGGATGGTGTTAAAAGGATTGGAGTAGATCTCATTACAGTGGAAGGGTTTAATCATAGTTTCTAGATGGTGTTTTCCACTTGGTTAGCTCTCTGTCTCTCGTCTTACAAATGAGACGTTAGCCGCTAAAAGACACAGCGGCTCTTAATGCACTCCTCTTTAATCTGTCTCTCATCCTCCGCTTCCTACACACCTCCTTCTGTTTCTTCTTCCATTCAGTCACACATGTTCTTTTTTGCAACCAATTGACATGTTTTATTGTCTCTCTTTAATCTTTAATTTTCCTTCCCATGAAAGCTTCTTTCTTGTCACCTTCATTTCTTCCCTATCACTTCTCCTGCTTCCTTCGTTCTCTTCTCTCTTCTCTTGTGCGATGTTGTTTGTGTCAGTAGGTGCAACCAACCGGCGTTCCCAGTGAAGGAACTCCCCTGTTCTTTCCTTCCGTTCCTCCCCCTATCCATGTCTAATCATTTACACACTTTGCAGGACTCTGATGGTTAGATTGGATGAGCGGAGGAGAAAACGGGCGTGAGAGGAGGTGTTATATATGAGCCGTGTTAACTGGCTGTTCTTTAAATAAAAAAAACAACACATTCCTCTTTCTTTAAGAAAAAAAACACAACAACGTATTATAGAATCTCTAATGTATGGTTTAATACAATATGTATCACGTGTTGTATAAATTATCTCACTTTCTAACCAGATCAATAACTATTTTACATGAAAACTGCAGCTCAAATATAATCACATTTAGTGATTTATTGACAAAAACACAAGGAACCTCACAGTAACATGACAGCCAATCAGCAACAAGGTTGGAAATGTGATTAAAATAAAAATTTAAATGAACTTTTTGGGTATTTAGCTTCGTTCAGCATCGTGTCACTTAAAGCTTTGAGTGTGATTATTAAAGATGCAGTGTGTGTGTGTGTGTGCGTGTGCGTGTGTTTGTGTGTCCTAATGACACCGCTGCTGAATCAGCAAAACAGTGTGCAGAGTGAAGAGAATGAAAGATGGAGAAAGAAAAGATGCATAGGAGATATAAAGAGAAAAGAAAAAGGATACAACATGGGAAAAAATGGAGAAAACTTAAGAAAATCGATTGGAAATGTGAAGAAGATAGGAAAGAAAAGAGAGACTGAGGTCAAATAATTTCCTCCTTTTTAAGTACTTTAGAGGTGTGTTTTTGCTGCAAAATGGCACGTTTCATGCCAGAGAGTGTGTGTGTTTTTTTGCCTGTCCAGGATGTGTGTGTGTGTGCATCAGTGTTTGTGCCAGGCTCATGCGTGTATGTGTGTGTGTGTGGGTGTGTGTGTGTGTGTGTGTGTGTGTGTGTATAAACAATAGAGTTGATTAGGCGTTACATGGCAGTGACAGCGTTGAGGGGAGATGATTAATGATTCTCTGTTTAATGTGATTAGTCCATTAATACCTCCTGTGATGGCCCAGACTGCCTAACACTGGGGAAAGGTCAGCACGCACGCACACATGCACGCACACACGCATGCACCCACGCACGCACACACGCACGGACGCACACGGACGCACACAGACACAGGCACATACATTACTGTAATGGATCATTACGGAGGTCAAAGAAAGGAGTGCTTCTGTAGTTTTCTGCTCGGGAGTCAGTACTTATTTCAGTTTAAAAAATAAATCTGTTTTATGTGATTGTTCCATCAGTTTCATCAGTGTGCTACACAAACATTAAACACATTAAACTTGGGATGTATTGAAGATGAATAAAAATCTAGAATTACACTTGAGTTACCCTTTGAGAAGTGTCAGCTTCACATTCAATCAAATAAAAAATTATAAAAAGTCTTCTTGTTATGAATCAAAATTGAACCCCGTCAACCTGATTAGGGGGGGGGGCATGGGTCAAACCCAACAACAAAAATTCAACCCAGGAGACCACCATTCATGTCCCGTGTGAAACAAAAAATCAATGTTGTTGGCCTAGTTTTACTTGCGTACATAACTTACTTAACCCTCCTGTTGTCCTTGTGTCAAATTTGACCCATTTTCAAAAACTTCCTCTGTCAGAAATCTGGGTTTCTTTCAACCAAATTGTGGGGGGGCTTGTATCATGTGGATGCACCAACAGTGTGGTCATTACTTAGAATTCCTCATGGGGGCAACAGAAAGTATGCACTACAGCTTTAAATAAACAACCTGCTTATTTATACCCAAGCCACGATCTTTTCCTAGCTAAGTGGGTTTGTTGCCTAAACCTAACCGTACCTTGCACGTTGAAAAGCCACGCCAAAGGGTCCTGACCAAGCGTCCATATGTGACGAGGTAGGAGCAATTAGGTGTTGTTGAATTCATTGCACTCAGAGTTAAATCATTGAAACGGAACATTTCTGCACGTTTTATGTTCATTTGTGGTGATTTTGCTAAAATAACCCTTTGTTAAAAGGGTACATTTAGTTGTTTATTTACACTTCAGTTATTGCACTGATAAAACAAAAAAGACCAGAATAGCTGTTTTCCCCAGTGTTTGTGCTAAGCTAACAGGCTACTGGCTGTAGCTTCATATTTAACAAAGAGATATGAGAGAGGTTTGGTCTTCTCCTTTAACTGTCTAAAAAAACTCTAAAAATCTCAAACTTTTGCTTCAGGAAACGATCATATGCATACTTTTTTATCTATTATTATTTTGTTGGACATTTTTCTTACTTGTTGGTGCATTAGGTTAACTTCCAATCCAAAGACTGTTGGTTGGACTTTAATGTAACAACAGAATAAGTGAACTACTCCTTTTCTCTCCTTCTCTGTTGCCTTCGGAGTATATGGGCTTTTGTTAAGAGAGGTCAAATTCTTCCAGCTTTCAATCAAACCCACGACGTACAAGAGAATACCTCTAATAAAAGTCTTCTGCTGTCTGGCAGGTTTAAGGAGGAAAGCACAGCCGCTGTGCCAGTTTGTATCTGTGGAGATCAATCTGTTTACCACCAAAGATACCCAGAGAGAGAGAGAGAGAGAGAGAGAGAGAGAGAGAGAATATCACAGTATCAAACTTTTTATTATCATCAGTGCATGCTAGTTTGCATGGTGTTTTTTGTGTTATTGCTGTAAAAGGTGTTTTCTTTATATAAGTTCTGACTGCTAAACTAAGAAACAGTAACACTGATCAATAGTTACCATTGCGTGTGTGTGTGTGTGTGTGTGTGTGTGTGTGTGTGTGTGTGTGTGTGTGTGTGTGTGTGTGTGTGTGTGTGTG
>NC_048425.1:2726613-2755952 GCF_013103735.1 Etheostoma cragini
GTGTGTGTGTGTGTGTGTGTGTGTGTGTGTGTGTGTGTGTGTGTGTGTGTGTGTGTGTGAGAGAGAAAGAGAAAGAGAGAGAGGTGTGTTAGCCCCTGTGGTTAGTGGGTTTTATTATACTGCTTGTACGAGGTACGACAGTGTTGCAGTTAGCATTAGCATTAGCATGATGTAAGTACTCTTAACGCTCGTAAAAACATCTCCAAGTTGTTGTTCACCATTTATCAACACTTATACATCCAGTGACTGTTGCGTAAATCTGTGACTTTTTATTCAAATTTGCCTTCCTGTGTTGGATGTCATGCACCCACATCATTCAGACCTTCATCCAAAAATAAAACCCCATGCTAACGTAAAGGGAAAGCACCTCTTCTGACATCGTCGACTGTCGTACGATCGCATCACTCACCTACCAAACAGCACACACAGTGATGAGGGTGGTGCTGCTGTGGTGGAGGATCTAGAACACTTTAACCTTGGATACCGAAACCTCCCAAGGTTAAAAGTCCAGGTTATGTGGGAGTCCTAAAAAGGACTGAAAGATCCAATCTTTGAGCTTCAAGTTTCAGCAACACGTGTGTGCAGAGGCTGTAAGCTGTCATCATCTCCGACTATATTGTTTTGCAAGTTCAATAAATATGTCACCTTGATTGAACTGATGACTAGTCTGGCTATCACCAGACCAAGCCAAGCTCAATAGATTTGAGATTGAGCGTTGGTCTGCTCTGTGTTATCCCCGCACAAGAGGCGTGACCAATGGGCATAGTTAAAATGACTCTGTACGCAATTGGAAAAGCCATCAACCAATCAGATCAACGATCCGGGTGACGTAGAAGCGGCAGCGGCATCAACGGGTTTGCTGCGCTTTGGTGGCGTTACTTCTCTATTGTCATCGTGTTTGTTTGTTATTGGTTCCCGCAAAATTCGATACTGAAGCAGGAGAATTAAATGTACAGGTTATCAGACCGAGCTGCAGGCGGAGTGGGGGGGTTTCCCCAGTCTAAGGCATGACAGCATGGACGATTGCGTTTCCTTTTTTTCATGTACATACTTCATCTGCCAGGGTGGAATTCATTTCACACGCATTTCACACCCCGATGAAAGTTTGATTTGAGTTGTACATGCGTCAATTTGTGACAAGTAGCCTTTAAGATGCTAACGAGAAACTTCTGTAATGTCATTACAGTAAAAATGGACCTACTTAACCAAGTTTGTTCACCACTGGCTACAAGTTAGCATCAAACACAACAAAGGTTATCCGTTGAATGGCGTTTTGAGCTAAAGTTAGCAACAAAACATCCATAGCTAAAATGTTTTTGAAATGACTGCTAGCTTAGCTACAAGCTAGCAATCAAACACAACAAAGGCTGGAATGGCATTTCGAGCTAACGTTAGCAATTAAACAATCCTAGATAGCTAAAACGTTTTTGGAATGATTCCCATCTTCTGTTATTGTTTGACATGATAAAAGTTTATTGTTTCATGGATTTCATAAAGCATGACACGTTGTGCTGAAAAACGTTTAAAACTGAGCATGCATGACTCAAATCTTTACTCGACTTACAACGGGGAGTGACAATGCATCATCTGTGTTTTTGTTGTTTTTCCGCCATCCTGTCATGGATACTATAACCTTTTCCATAATTAGTTTGTTGTTCTATTTTTCCATTTAACTGTAATTATTCTCTATTCTTGGAATTTTGAAATGATAAAAGTTTATAATTTCATGGATTCCACAAATCTCAGTATGACGGGTTATGCTGAAAAACGTTAAAAACTGAGCATGCACGACTCAAATCTTTACTCGACTTACAACGGGGAGTGACAATGCATCATCTGTGTTTTCGTTGTTTTTCTTGCAATTTTGCATCTCAATGGGAGATCCCCGGCTTGGTAAAGGTTAAGCCAAAGTCTGTTTTGAAAGACATCTGCTGTTTTCTGCTGCAGACTTACTTTGTGATCATCGCTGATAAGACTCACCCGCTGCCGGTTTAACCTTCCAGTCTGCAGTGTTTTATTGCGCTTACCTTCAGTTTGGCCTTGCAGGGTCTTGGGGAAAGCCTTGGCAGCCTAACACAGTCAGTAACTCACTCCAGCACTTCAACAAAGCTGTTAGGACTCAATTATTTTCCACCTTTGTTGCGTCCCGACCCGTGCTCGGAGAAACCTCTGCGCCTTAGAGTCGTTGCCACGTGAACCTGTCCCAAGTTTCGCCGCCATAAAAACGTCACTTCTTCTTGCCTCTTTTGCATTTGACTCCTTCAAAGCAGATCAATCACCAAAGAGCCTGACTGGGGAATTAAAGCAAAAAGAAGAAGAAAAAGTAGGCCTGCGCTACGGCTTTCAAGTTGGCAACCGGCAAAGTTTTTCGGCTAACGAAGCTGTTATCTATATGAGAAAAGTTAAGCTATACATTGAAATGCATATCTTAGGCGATCGCAATTTCAAAGAGTCACTGGCGCTTATCCAATCACACAGCAGTCACTCTCTCTCTCCCTCCTTCTCCCCCCCCCTCTCTCTCTTTTCATTTTATCTATACCTCTCACACATTCCCTCAATCCCACTCCCCTCTTCTTCTTCTTCTCTGTTTCTGCTGCTTCTCTCTGAATTAGATCCATGTTTTGCTATCACTCCCCTTCAAATCTCTCTCTCTCTCTCTCTCTCTCTCTCTCTCTCTCTCTCTCTCTCTCTCTCTTTATCTCTGTTAAAGAGTGTTGATCCCTTCTTCGCACTAGAAACCTCGGCGTCAAGCCTGGCAACACACACACACACACACACACACGCACACACGTGCAGTTTAATTAATACATAGATTTAAATTGCGATGCCTGTGTGGTGAAGTGATATACACCCCCGCTAGTTAAAAGTCTTTTTTTATTGCTTAATCAATGTTGAAATTAATATGATTTAACTCCCGACCCCTCGTTACACATATACAACCACACACACATACACACACACACATATACCCATACACTTGTCTGCTAGGTTATTAATTATAACACTAATTAACCTACAACTAATGATTTGGCCTCTGTGTGTGTGTGAGTGCGTGTGTGAGTGAAAGAGACAGAGAAATGATGTGAGTGCTTGCATTTAATTGTGCATGTGTGTATAAGTGCTTGCATTTAAATGTGTGTGTGTTTGTGTATAAGTGCTTGCATTTAAACGTGTATGTGTGTGTGTTGGTGTAGATACATGTTAATTTGATTCCCAGATATGATGGATTACAGGGGCTTACGATAACGACAGTGAAACTTCTCTTCAAAGCTCCGGGGTTTGTTTCCGTAATTCCGCTTGGCACTCGGATCAATAAAGTTTTCAGAGTCAAATTTTAAAAACCGAGCCCTCGTCCAAATGCTTCCATTCTTCCTGTGCCATTTCCCTGTCCCCGTTGATTTTTTACTTTATTTATTTATGTTTCTTTAGGAAATGAAAACTGCAGCACCACCTGGGGACCCTGAGCCCCCCCCACCCCCCCACCCCTCATCCCCATCCTAACAACAACAACAACAACAACAACAACCAGCTTTGGTTTTGATTTATTCGATTGAAGGTATTTTCTCAGATTTTTTTGTTTAATGTCCACTTCTTAGCCGTTCATGATTGAGTCTTTTCCCAACACACTGTTTTACTGCAGTAAAGGGTGTGTGTGTGTGTGTGTGTGGCGGGGGGGGGGGTAGTGCTCTCCGCAAGGGCATTTTAATAGTAGTTTGTTCAAACAGTTTTTACTTCAAACACACACCAGTAACACTCCAGCAATGAACAAGGTTTATCATTACCTCAATCACACATACACAACGTGTAGTTGTTATGGGGCTTAAAGGGATGTAAATGCTGTTCTTTCTTAATGAAGCGAGCACGTACAAAAATACTTTTACAGATACATTCTTCAAATGCTGTGCTTTTGGTGATTGTTCTGCTATCTCTTTACGTGCATTTGACAGACATTAAAACAAAACAAGACCAAAAAGTTGTTTTCTCATGTGGACTCTCAAGACTTCGCGTAAATATGCACGCCAACATTCTTAGGCCAAGTGGCGTGTTATCTATTCACATGTTGAGTTATCTGTGTGTATGTCCACGCTGTATACAGCGGGAGTAAACATACAACCCACTTGCCGTGTTATTGCAAGAACAACGTGTTAACACGAGAAGAAAGCAGCGGTTGAGTTTAGGAACCGTAACATGTGGGACACAATCTCCAGTCTCCTGGGTGAATGTCTTGAGTTTTACATTCCACTTGCTGTGTTATTGAAAGAAGAAAGGTACGGTTTAGTTTAGGAAAAGAAGAGCGGGGTTGGGTTTAGGGAAAGAAGAAAGCGATGGTTGGGTTCAGGAAAAGAAGAAAGCGATGGTTGGGTTTAGGAAAAGAAGAGCGGGTTGGGTTTAGGAAAAGAAGAAAGCGATGGTTGGGTTTAGGAAAAGAAGAAAGTAATGGTTGGGTTTAGGAAAAGAAGAAAGTAATGGTTGGGTTTAGGAAAAGAAGAACGGGGTTGGGTTCAAGAAAAGAAGAAAGCAATGGTTGGGTTTACAAAAAGAAGAACGGTTTAGGTTCAGGAAAAGGTGAAAGTGATGGTTGGGTTTATTAAAAGAAGAAGACACGCGGGACAAGATCTCTGGTTTCCCGGGTGATAGTCCTGTGTTTAACCCATCCGTCGCCCTGACCAACCTCCCTGCAGATTCCATACTACTTGCTTCGATGTGAATTCACACGCAATCACAAAATAATGAAAGTCAATGGAGGCCAAACAACGTTTATATACATGCTAAAAAGTGAATATGCATCTTGATAACACGGCAATAAAGGCACGGGAATTGGCGTGTCATACATTTAATGCGATCAGTCTGGGACTCTGGACAATGTTCAGATATTTAGGTGCTGACACTTTCTGGAGTTTCCCTTTCTCACATGTAGCACACAACAAGAGATTGTCTGAAACTGGAAATACTCCCTTTGGTTTAGATGAGGTGCCTGAGTTAAGCGTGCAGGAGGCTGGGCGTGACGCAGATTACACCCTGGTAACGTAGCTTGTTCGTAATTCGGTCACAACCGAGTCCTTTGCTGTTGTTGAATTCGTCTGACGATTTCAGTGTCGGCCTGACAGAAGTTACCGGATCTTGTCATCTTGTTATCATACAGGGGCTCAATCGAACATTGCACAGACTTTGGTATCAGGGAGCTGGCAGGGTAACGTCTGTTTAATGTCTGATTCCAACTGATCCGGACGTTTGCATTCTCACATGCGGCTCCTCCGGGTAATGTATAGCTAAGTTCAGGGTTGCAGTGCATGTATAAAAGGGATGTTGGTGTGTTGGCATACTAACATTTGTTTATACATCTAAACACAAAATACAAAAAGCGTAAAGGTTTACAGCACTTCTGTTTGCATTTCTGTATTATGTATTACCATAATAATATCTCATGTCTTCTCTCTGTCCTTTTTTTAGTTGATTTTTTAAAATTCCAGTTCCCTTCTTCTTTAGCTCTTTTAAGCTTCCTTCCGTCCTTCCTTCCTTACTTCCTTCCTTCCTTCCTTTCATCCTCCCCTCCCTAGTTTCCTTGAGCTGCTTCCACTGTCCTTCGCCTTAAGACAAGGCTATTGATTTTACACACCTTGTTGAAATTGCGTCAAATACACACCCACTCTCTCTCTCTCTCTTTATTTATCTCTCTCTCTCTCTGCCACACACACAAACAAACACACACACACACACACACACACACACACACACACACACACACACAGTGGTGCGGTGTAACAGCCAGGCTGACAATAGGTGGCTGTCACAGTGATTGATGGCACTGATTACATGTTAATAATGAAATAAACATTAAAAAACACATTCAATAAAGCTCCCTGTTAATGAACCCACCCACACTATCCATCTATCCATCTATCTATCTATCTATCTATCTATCTATCTATTCAGAAGAAATTGAGGGAAAAACAAAGGTAGTAGAGAGAACGAGAGGAAACCGGCTATGACGTTCATTTTGAATTAAAAGGTGCATTGCTTTTCTTCTTGTTGATTAAAACGTTATTATCAATCCACTGTTTCTCTGATTTGAGATGGTTTTCAATTGTATAAGCCTACTATAGCAGCTACTACTTTAACAGCTAATGTGAATATACTTTGATTTATTAATCAAGACATTATTTAGCAGGATAGGTGTCACAATTCTCCAAATCCATGATTCAATTTAATTTTAAACTTACAATATGTAATTTTCTGTCACTTGGGGTCTCTCAATCAAAACAAAGGAAGTAAACACAGACTTTTAGTGACGTTGTGTAGTGGAATTTTAGGAGTTTAACACAATTGCAGATCAAAATATATCTGTTCACGGAAAGGTTTATCCATTACAGCTTTATCCACGTTACGTTAACGTTTATTCATGTCATTCTGATGAAATAGGTGCAGTTTCTCATACATTACATTGATTGGTTTTGTATTGGTAGCTAACGTAAGCTAGCTAGTTGACCAGTTAGCGGGGAAGCAAGCTAACATTAGCCAGCAGCTCAAACCCAATATTATAATATATTTCACGTCAGTGTCAATTGTTGTTTTCAGCTCCGGGGAGAAGAGCGTTTGTTACTCAACCCTGCTGAGAGACTTAGCTACTTCGTGTCTAAGACTTGGACGCCTGGGGCGATATGGTCTGTTTCTCTGACAGAACATTACACTTTCTGTTACAGCTCTAGCATCGTTATCACCCGGCGCTGGAATTTGTGCTAGCTGGGTTTGGATTGCTGTGAGTTAATAACAGTGGCTGGCGGCAGGCTAGCTGTGGATGTGTTGTGTTGTCAGGGCTGTTGTCCGCTTTCATTTTCCTTTAGCGGTGGGGAATGAGGCAGAAAAAGCAGGGTGGGATAGCTGGCTAAATTAGCATCAGATTTTTCTTCTGTCTATACAGCTAACGTTAACTCTAATGTTAGCTGGCAAATGTAATCGTGGGTTTGCCCAGTGCTGTTTAACGTTAACTTTACCTAACAATTATACTTAAAGCGTAAATATTATGCTCATTTTCTGGTTCATAATTGTATTTTGATGTTGTACCAGAAGAGGTTTACATGGTTTCATGTCCAAAAAACACCATATTTTTGTTGTACTGCACATTGCTGCAGATCCTGTTTCCACCCTGTTTGTTTAGGTCTCTGTTTTAGCTACAGAGTGAGACATCTCACTTGTTTTAGCTACAGAGTGAGACATCTCACTTCCATCCACTTCCAACTTTGGTCAGAACAAGGCAGGATTAGCTGGGGGACTTCTTCTAGACGAGGCCCACTTGTGGAATACCTGCAGAACGGGACGTGTAAGTAGTTTTTTGGAGATTGTGGTCAACTGATGTGTTGTAGCAGTGTTTTTCCATTGAGAACGAGCTAGCATGTGCTACGGTAAGCCACCGCACACACACTAAATAACGCCCCAAATCCCAGAAAAAGTGATTTTTTTCTTCATAATATGGGCATTTTAAAATAACTTTATAAACGTTGAACAATGTTGTAACCTAATAACGTTAACGTTCCCCATCGAGCATTAGAATGAGCTAACGCTAACGTTAGGCCTACTTGTCAACATAGTACTTTGCAACAACAGTTTGTCAAAATTAATTGAATTTTGAAAATTGAAAGCACCATTAGTTTAGCAGATCCCTGTGAAGACAAACTGGCCTGTTGGAGACCACACGCGTTACTGTTGTTGTTTGTTTCCATAACTCGACAAATTGTTGCCACACGGTCTTTAGGGAAGCCGGAGGATATTCCAGTTCAGTTGATGTCTCCGTTACCTCCATCGCCGGCATTGGTCACGATGTCTGGAAAAGTCAAGCTGCAGGCTAACGGTAAGCTAGCCTACCTGCCTTTTTTGGGGGGCTGTGTGTGCGCACAACTGCACATGTAGGCGGGGAATACTGGGGAAGTTGCTGAAAGGCATTTAAAATTTAATCAAAATGATACACTGATAAAACATTCAATATGTGATGACATTGTAACTTTATGTAACCTCGCACTCAACATTATTAATATTAATTTGTTGTAACGTCTATTGGTCTTTGCAAAGTAGGCCTACTATTTGTTATGGATAAATGAAAAACTCTTGCATTACTTTGAACACACACACACACACACACACACACACACACACACACACACTTGCAACCCAGCAGGGCAGCAGGGGGGAGTTGACTTTCACATAAGCAGTTTTAAAAAAAAGTTTTAAAAGTTTTGCGAAAGACAGAGAGGAAGCCTGTGTTTGTGTGTGTGTGTGTGTGTGTGTGTGTGTGTGTGTGTGTGTGTGAGAGAGAGAGAGAGAGAGATAGCGAGAGAAAGAGTATTTTGGTAAAAACAGAAAGCAGGACACAACGTTAACCGACGGCCACCATCATCAATCAGAGTTTGAAGACATCGCTGCTGGCAAAGACGACAGGAACAGAGAAAGAGAGAGAGAGAGAGAGAGAGAGAGGGAGAGAGAGAAAAAGCAAGAGAGAGGGTAGCATCGGGAAAAAGGGATGCATGCTAAAAGAGAACGAGTTAACCCTTGTGTGAGCCAAAAACTGACAAAAATTCAGACTTTCTGACTTTTTATTTAGTTTTCACTAACACCACCTTACTACCACTAGTTTTACACTACTTTTTGGAATTCATGGTCAATAACCCTCATGTATATAGAATTACACCTAATATTTAAGGTAAAACAGCAGAGATTATGAATTATTTTGACTAATAGATGCGCTTCGTCAGGAATGAAAGTGATCAATTGTATTTGCAAAGAGCGTTGGAAGGAATCCAATCCATTTTTTTGTGGTAATTGGATTAAAAATAAACCCATATTTCTGATAAAGACTTCTTTTAAAGGGGTCAAGTTTGACCCGAGGACAACAGGAGGGTTAAATATATATTTAAAAAAACAAACAGGGGAGAGCGGGAGACTGGTGATATTTTAAGCATCTTTTAGTGGAGATGGGGGGAATAGAGGAAGAGAGATGATGAGCGAGAGACATGAGAAGTGATGAAGAGAGAGAGTTGTGTTTTTGACCTCTTTAGCGGTTTAAAAAGGAATTAGGACAATGACTAGTCACCTTCAGACCTCCTCTCTCTCTCTCTCTCTCTCTCTCTCACTTTATCTCTCTTTTTATATCTCTCTTTTTTCTTTCGTTTTTCCCAGTCAGACCATGATGGAAAAACCTGTGAAACATTTGGTTTAAAGTATAGATTTATGGACTTTTCAGGCACTTCTTAGTGATTTTATTTCTAAAAAACAACTAGCAGCAACTTTAGGCCGTCAGGGGACAAACTGATGGCAGTGGTCATATTTTTAAGCTAGCTGCTTCCCTGGTTTACAGTCTTCGTGGATAGCTAAGCTAACGAACAGACATCACAGTGATATTGGTTTTCTCAACTCATTTTCGTAAAGAAAGGGAGGGTATTCCTCAAAATGTTAAATAAGTTGTTAACCAAAGTGCAGTCAAGAGATATATTGGTATTTGTCTGTGCAAACCGTGCCTCTCTTGGCCAGTTAAGACCCAAGTAAAGTTAAATAAAATGAAATGGAGCGACACGGTTAAAATAATAGCTTCCTTAAATTAGGACTCTCTGGCTCACAGTTCCTTCAAAGGTCGGCACAAGTGAAGCGGTTTAAAGTCAGTCAACGGCGCTAATTTGCGTGTCAAAGTTGGATTCAACACAGAACTGCGAGTGAATCCTCTAATGGTAATTTCATTTAAATTAATTGATTTAAGCCAGAATTTTTTTTACCATTGCAAATACTGCTGTGCACTTGATTAAGTCTATCTCTCCTTCTCTTCATTCCTCCATCTTTCCTTTTTCCCTGTTCTCTTCTTGTCTTTATCCCTCATTCATTTCTCTCTTCGTCCCTCTCTGTCTCTCCTTCTCTCTCTCTCTGCCCCCATCCTCCTCTAAAGTCTGTTCTTTCTGGATGAGCAGGTTTTATGAGCGGAGTGATAAAGAGAAGGGGGGATGAAGGGCAGAGAGGGAAGGAGAGGTGGAGGACAGAGGGGGACATCGGGAAAAGAAAGCGATGGGGACAGAAAAGAGAGGAAACAGGAATGAGCTCGGTCTTTATTACAACGTACTTTATATTGCCCAAGAACATTTTGTTTATGGCATAAAATGTCTGTCCCTTTTTTATCTCAAGGTTTATTTC
Source organism: Etheostoma cragini (assembly GCF_013103735.1). Lineage (NCBI taxonomy): Eukaryota > Metazoa > Chordata > Actinopteri > Perciformes > Percidae > Etheostoma > Etheostoma cragini. The sequence continues at coordinate 2,736,781 of NC_048425.1, forward strand.
GAATTTTAAACTTAGGTGATTTATCAAAAAAATTTAGAAAAAGCCTAAAAAATATGGACTCCAGGAAAACATGGAGGAGTATACCTAAATTAAGTCTTAATATGACTGGATGTCTTTTTTAAGGGAACACATATTGTCAAAATGGACACAAAGACACATAAGTTGTGAAGAGCAATGGTGAGTGAGTCCAACAGTTTTGTGAAAGATTATAACGGTTTTAAATATCTTAAGTAAATCCTGATTTACAGTCAAAACAGTTCCAGCGCCCATTGGAAACTGGATCTGGATCTGGTGTAGAAGCCAATGCAGACATCTAGAGTACTTTTAGAGACTTTTAGAGTACTTTGTGTGTATCATTAATTAGCAAATGTACACAATAAACTAACCAACGAGTCTTCCAAACCATGCAGCGATTTGCGTTGTCTGTCCCTAACCCCGTAATACCACCCATGGGTGCGTTTAATGACATAACGCCCCTAGCGATGGCAGACATACAACCTCATATCTACACCAGAGAACGTACATTACTGGTTTGAAGTTAAAGGTCGCAATTTTAATTAAACACATCTTTTTTTATTGTGAAAGGGTTGCAAGTTGGTTATGGTTAGGCAACCAAGCTACTTAGTTAAGTTTGGAAAAAGATAGCCTCGCATTGCCAGACCTCCCTCCACGGCGCTGTGGAGGAGGGTCTGGCTGGTCCACACTGCATTCTGGGATGGGAGAAAAACGGGCCCTGGTTTATTGCCTTTTTTTTTTTTTAAACCAATCACATTTGTCTCGGGCGGTGCTAAGCGCCAGACTGAGCCTCTGCAAAATAGCCTCAGGAAAGAACTTGTGTTGGTGGAACATGTGTATGTTTAAATGTTTTAGTCGTGCAACAGAAAACTCTGATTGGACAGATAGTCCAGCTAGCTGTCTGGATTCACCCTGCAGAGATCTGAGGACCAGGTAACCACAGTCCTCAGAAATCCACCAGAGTTTAAGAATGCCAACACAAAGAAAACAAAAGGTAAGGGACGTCCGGCTGAATTTACAGAAAAGGAAAACATCGTTGATGTAGACTATGCAAAAGATGGTGGTTTGGGTCAAAATCAGAAAAGATGTTTGTTAAGTTAAAAACAACTTGTTGCTCGTGTTTAGTTTCAAACGGGACTCAAACTCTCCTGGGTGAAAGTCCTGTTTTTGTTTGATCCATCTCCACCACCCCCCCATCCAACGTCCTTCCATCATCCTGATCTCACAGAAATACGTGAAATGACCACAACCTCCTACAACCTCATCATGTGGTGGTGGCTCATAATGTGTCGACATTACAGGCCAACACCACTGAAACAATAGGGATTAGGAAACAAAATTAACTGGTTACCTTTAGAAAAAGACAATGGTTTGGCCTGAAATAAGTCTTTGTTACGTAACTTAAGTTATGTTGGTGACGTACTGTAAGTTAGGGTTAAGTTACCTTAAATTAGTAAATTAGTGTACGGTAAAATTTGTCAAAATTGACTTTTGGTTTCACACAGGTCAGCGTTCTCTTGGTGGAACGTCGTGTTTTTTTGACCCATTCCTTCGTATGCAGACTTCGGGAAAATTAAGATACTACTTGACTTTCCATTGGCATTGTTTCTGTTTCTGATTGGCTTGTCCTTTTCACACTCCACCTGTCGCCACCACCATGTAATGCGTTGTTAAGAGGGCTTAATCGTATTCATCAGGTTGGCTTTACTACAGCCTCACACAGCCCAGAGACGTAGCCTGATGAACCCTTAAAGAGCAGTGCTGCTATCTGTAAATTATGCACACTCTCTAACCAATCACAATCTGGTATTCTCTGTGGCCCCAGCTAACAACTCCTCACTATTGAAAAACTATTTTCCATCCCATTTAGGTGTAAAACAAGAGGAGATTTTTATTTGATATTCAGCGTGTCCAGTGTGTTGTAATTTAGTTGATGATTGTTAAAAAAAAGAAGAAGAAGCTGGTATGGAAACAAAGCGTCGCTGTCACTCCGTCCGGCCCCGAGACGCTCGCTCTGCAGTTTGACACTTGGTAATTGTGTTGTTGAATTAGATTATTAAAGAACACAACTTGAGCCGCCGTCGTCAACATCATCGCTGGAGGTGCCGAGGATGATGGGAAAAGACACACATTCACACTCACACACACACACACACACACACACACACACGCACACGTGTCATCTAAGAATTACTGTATATCATCACAAACTTGCTTACATGCACACAATGTCATCTGCTGCACGCGCACACACACACACACACAAACACACAAACACACACCGTCACACACACACACACACACACACACACACACACAGACACACACACACAAAATGTAATGAAAGCTGTGGGCTATTGTGTTTGAGATGGATGGTTTGACTTTAAGCTTGTATAAATAAAAGCTAAATAAATCCTGATGGCCTCTAGTGATGGCTCAGATACAACAGCAATGTGTGTGTGTGTGTGTGTGCACAAACACTTTGGACAAGAACTGAGGTGTGTGTGTCTGTGTGTGTGTGTGTGTGTATGTGTGTGTAAAAGACAAGAGTTTGAAAAGACCCACACTCACTCACACAGCCCGCGGCTCTTTTCTCATTCATGTTTTGTCCCAAAGTGAAATTAAAAAAAGAAAATCATAAAAAGCCAGCAGACCAATGTCACCTAACACTCCAGTCTAAAATCCCTCTTTCCTTTTCTACCCCCTCTTTTTATTCTTTTTCCGATTTTTGTACGGAGTCAGGATTATGTCATATCTCGCAGATCCAGATGACATAATCCTGATGTAATAATTTGGTCCCATATTTAATTACCTCCTCCAGTTTTTCTTTTTTTCACTATTTTCCCTGTCTGTTTCTTTTTTCTCTCCTCTTTACGTCCGACTGATTTGGTGATTTGCAACTTTATGTCTTGGACTTGGACCCTGGGTCAAAGATGTCCCAGCATCCAGCTTAAAACCGAGCTAAGTCTTTGTAAAGATCTAGACTGCAAATATTTTTTTTTTCAACTGAATCAAAATTAGTAATTATTATATTTCAATATAATTTATATATACTGTATATAAAATATTTCTACATAAGTCCTCTAAACTAAACAACAAAACTGCCCATATGAGCATTTACTGATTTAATGCCACTATCGGCAGTCATGCCCCTCGCTCCTGTTAGCGTTTGGCTTGAAACTGTGTCTTGGATCTCAATTGGACAGCGCAAAATACAAGTGTAAACCCCCAAACCTCTTGCCGAGGTACTCTGGGACACATTTGACCACATGCTGTATCTTTTGTAGTCCAAACGCTGTCCTGATGAGGGGATGGTGCATAGACAGCTTACTAAGTGAAAGACCTTGCCCCCTCCATGCTAGTGGAAAGACATGCTGCTGCTTGTTATTTACTTTTCTAAGATTTTATTTTTTTTACTTGCATTTTCTGACTTTATTTTGACATGGCAGCTGAAGACATGAAAGTGGAGAGAGAGAGTGGATTCTCGCTGCTTTTTTAGTATTATTTTCCACTTTTAAGTAGTTTTGTATGTCTAATTGTTTGTATTGTACAGACGTAGAGGCTAAAACATGCACAATGAGTTGAGATGGGGCTGACAGTCTACCAGATTCTAGTAGACTGTCAGCCCCAGCAGGGACACATTAATTTATTCTTTCATTTTAGATTAATTTGGAGGATTCAAGGTTGTTCTTTTGGGTAGTTTTTGGAAACATATCAAGAAAAAAAATAAATGTGTGGTGGTTGAGTTACAAGGAAACCATTTCTTAAGCTTGTAAACAGCATTGTCAAACTTTACCGTTATCTTCTTTTATTTAGTTTGCGTCCAGGTAACTTTCCTCGAACATACATCATTGTCAAGTGACACTGAACATCCTGCAGCCGCCCTGGGAGTTTCTTCTCACTGACACATGACATTATTTCCCCTCCCTGCTGTCGTTCATGTGGTTTTCAGAAATAAAAGAGCGATAAAGAGAGGGGCAAAAAGGATTGGAACATTAAAAAAAGTATTTTGGGGCGTTATTTTGTGTCTCTGGTGCTTCCGCACGCATACAAACTTGGAAAAAAAACATCCATGCTGTTTTTAGTGAGATGTGGTTTCTGCCTTTAGTCTCCGGGTGAGCTGTTCAAAATCTACACGACTTTCTATGTCACTAGCCGAGACGAGGTCGATAGCTGTAGCATGCTAGCTCGTTCTCAATGGCACTGCTGCAGCACACACTAGTTGACCATAATCTCCCGGAGAACTACTTCCTGTCCCTGTTCTGCAGGTATTCCACTCGTTTAGAAGAAGTCTCCCAGCTCTTCCTGCCTTGTTCTGACCAAAGTTGGAGAAAGAGTTGTCTAGCTGATGGGATCTTACCGAGCTACTGAGCATGTGCGGCTCCCAGGTATTTCACTTAAAAGCACAAATATCCAGCTGCTGGGGGCGCTAGAGGGAAGCTCAGGGGGTCAACATAGTCAGTAGGCTTCATCCTCAGAGGACAATGAACGGCTGTACCGAAGGACATCTGGATCCATTCAGTAGTTGGTGAGATATTTCAGTCCGGACCGGCCGACTGATGTTGCCATCTTCAGATCCGTGTCTCTATCATCACTAAAGTTTCTGTGAAATCAACGAGAAAATGGGATATAATCTTTTCCACCTTTTTGGTTTTCAGGACTCAACAACCACCTGCCCGAACTGTCCAGTTTCCAAACATTGTGATTGGCCAGAGAAGTGTGATATAACGGCGTTACTTTTTCCAGTAACGAGTAATCTAATTGATCACTCTTCCCATCTTAATAACGCTGTTACCAGTATTGCAAAAAAATGTGACGCGTTACTATAATTAAAGCTGTTTTTTTTTTCATCAGACCAACTTTATCTCTGAACCGAGAGGAAAAGACTTCTTTTATTCCTCGGTTAGTGGGCCGTGCACGAGACAAGGGCATGAATGCAGACGATTGGCTGAGGTCGAGTAAAAATTAACAGAAGTAACTGTAACTAATTACTTGCAGAAGAAGTCTTTTCTTCTTCATCTGCAGCTCTACCAGCACATAAAACACAGCACAGGTTTTTAATGAGCTGCTAAACGGCAAGCAAAAACGGCCTTTTGTGTAGATCATCCGACTCTTCCTCCGTCTCTCTCGGGAGGGATGAAGAGCATTTTGCAGACAAGTTTCCCTTCTTTTGTCCTCTCCCTCTCTTGTCACCTGTTCTTCCACCGCCATCTCTCCATCGGTCCTCCTCTTCCCCCTCTCCTCACATATCCCGTTTCAGTCTCCTCTTCTTCTCTTTCTCACTCCCCACATCCAGAAGTCCAAGTTCATATCGGTCGTTACAACCCCGCTGAGAGATATTCACCTCCGCTAAGACCTCATCTCTCTCTGTCTCTCTCACTGTGTCTCTCTCTGAGTCCAGCTTCAGTTTGATTATTATTAGTCCCGAGGGACAAATTATCGCCTCTCTCTATCCCTTCTTAACTTTTGCATCACCTTTTTATTTCATCTGTAGTGCTCCACCTTTACTCTTTGATCCCTCTTTCCTCCTTCACCTGGGTTTTTATTCTTCTGTTTTCTCTTAAACTCTTATGTTTGTACTTGGGTTTGTCCCTGCATTTTCATAATCATACATACAGAACATTTTCAATGCAGGACTTTTACTTTAACAGAGTATTTCACAGTGTGGTATTAGTGTTTTTACTGCAGTAAAAATCTGAATACTTCCTCCACCACTGACTGAATGGAGAAACTATTTCTAATTTCTGAGCCAAGATTTTAATTATTCCCATGTTATTCACATGTTGTATGTTAAATCACCCAGATTACTTGGACAGATTTAAATTCTCTTGCTTTTTAAACTTCTATTCTTTCCCCTTCTCATCGTCTATTTTTTCTCCTCTTTTTTAACCTCTTTCATTCAGTCAGGGTTTCTCAGTGTAATGAGATTACACGGGATTATAAAACCCCGTCTGTCTGTAATCCACACCGCTCAATCCCATTTCACTGCTTACAAACACACACACACACACACACACACACACACACACACACACACACACACACACACACACACACACACACAGTAATAAAGTCCTCCCCCTCATTCTCCGCCAATCACACCGTCAGTCCTAAAAGGAGACTTCTCTGATTGGCCCAGTCAGCTGTCAATCATGTGTGAAGAAGGCGGGGCCGGGAGAGGGGCTGACCTGGAGTCTGATCCAGTCGCTTTTACGCACAGACCGGACAGTCCGCTTACCAACCACGGATAACAAGATTGAGAGTGTGTTGTGGATAGACGGAGTGGAAGTAGACAGGAGAGGAATTAGGAAGAGGGAAGAAGAGGAAAAAGTGACAGGAAAACAATCAGAAAACACGCACAAGTGTTTTCTCAACTGGGAAGAGAGAGAAGAAGAAAGTGTGTAAGTGTGTGTGAAAGGGAGAGACAGAAGGAGTGTGTGTTCGCCTTCACCACTCTACACTTCTTCAAACACCACCACCACCACCTACATGTCGCTCCCCGGCTCCCCTCCGCTCCTCTCGCCGGGCTCGGGTGCCCCAACTCCGGCCGGGCTCTACCGCTCCGTCCCGGACACGCTCCACACCTCCATCGCCAACACCGGCACCTCCAGCCCGGGGCACACCAACTCCCACGTTCACTCCCACTCCTTGTCCCCGTCTCCGCGGCTTACCAGCAGCATGCTCAGCGCCTTCCTGCCCGGACCAGGGGGCGCAGTGGCCGGATTGGGCAACGGCGGCGCCGCGCCGCTTGTGTCCGGAGGCGGTTCCGCTCTGGGTTCTCTCGGCGGACTCGGCTCGCTTAACACGGCCGGCTTGACCCCCGGTTCCCCCGGCTTGGCGCAGGCTTCGTCCAGCCCGGGGCTTTGCAGCGAGTGCAAACTGGTGGAGGTGCACGGCGTGAAGGTGGCCAGCTTTAGCGTGGACGGCCAGGAGCTCATCTGCCTGCCGCAGGTGTTCGACCTCTTCCTGAAGCACCTGGTGGGGGGGCTGCACACCGTCTACACCAAGCTGAAGAGGCTGGACATCGCGCCCGTTGTGTGCACCGTGGAACAGGTGCGCGTCCTGCGGGGACTCGGCGCAATCCAGCCCGGCGTGAACCGCTGCAAGCTCATCTCCAGGAAGGACTTCGAGATTCTGTACCAGGACTGCACCAGCGCCAGGTCAGTGCATGCTTGAATCCCTTTGTATCATTTAAAAGTCTCCACGAGGTTCCGAAAGCTGGACGGCTTCGAGTGAGTCCGTTTCGCTGCGATTCACTCAACAACTTCCCGCTGTTTCGCAGCGAAACGAGTCACTTTTGTAACTTTACTTCGCATTACATTTCTGACTCATTGGAAGTTCTTTCTGTTGTGTTTGGTGGAGATTTCCACTGCATCTGTTCTTCAAAACATGTCCTCATGATTTCCCTTCGAATAAGGGACTTGGACTTTGCAGAGACTTTAGGTGGGTTTGGGACACTCACATATTACACAACTAATTCAATTTGTTTGATTGCATTTTTTTTTTAAAGTGTCACTGTTTTCTTCTTCTTTAATATCACGTCAGTCACTTACAGGAGAAATATGTGATGACGAAATGAAGTTGAAACAAGATTCTACAAACATTCGTCATTGTTTGCGATTCATTGAGTTTTCTGTAGTATTTGCCAGATCTTCCTCGTGACTGAGTCCGATAGTAAGCCTCAGTTGGCCCCTGGTCATCATTAACATCATCAAATTCCTGTAATATATTCTCCTCGTGTTAGTCATCTCTGCATGCATCATCGGGATATTCCCTTCCTTTAGCAAATGACAGTTTTTTTAAAATACATTATGTGGTATCCATTTAAAAATGAATCCCAGACTCACTGACTTGTTTGCTTAATGGTTATATTATTGGAAATGACTTCCTGTTCAGTTATCAGTGCCATTCCTTATTTTACTTAGGAGTTGAAAAGAATGCTTTTACTGTATCGACTTTGGAGCTTGTTGTGCGTGTGTGTGTGTGTGTGTGTGTGTGTGTGTGTGTGTGTGTGTGTGTGTGTGTGTGTGTGTGTGTGTGTGTGTGTGTGTGTGTGTGTGTGTGTGTGTCTGTGTCTGTGTGTAAAGCTTAATGAGCAGAGCATGTTTTAGTTTGTTGTTCTAGTAAAATAAAATAAAAATACACTGACAGCAAACAGAGGCAGAGCAAATAAGCTTCTGTTGACTTTGGTTATGGGAAAGATTGTCATACTCATAATCCATTACTTATATATCTCACCACTCAGGCTGTGTGTGTGTGTCTCTGTGGCTGTGTGTTAGCTGTGTGTGAGTGAAGGTGTGTGTGAGAGAAATAGCTTTATGTGTGTGAGAATGTTTGTTGGTTGTGTGTCTGTGTGTGTTTTTAATACCTGTTATGTGGCCCATTATGGCTGTGTGTGTGTGTGTGTGTGTGTGTGCAGACCTACTGTACCTGTCACCTCTGTGTTCACAACGCTTCAGTTATGAAAGTGACAGCTTCGACCCTTCAGATTAAATCTCCAAAGTGATCCCCACCATTTTGTAACTTGCTGAAAAAGCACCTCACACTTCAAAATATGTCAGAATTTCAAAAAGGTTAAAAGACAAGAGAGGTAACAACATCTTATTGAACCACATAGCTGTTGGTTACTAAGCATGTACAGTAGATTCACTCTACTGAAGACTACACCTCTAGGAAAACATACTTTTATTGAAATGTCTCTTCATTTCCCAAACGACTTCTTCATTTTCCAGATGTGAAAAGTGCTCAAATGCAAGAAACATGTTGTCTAGCTGAAGGTGTTGTCTTTGTTGATGTTTAAAGCAAAGTATTTTATAGTAAGGAAAGAATTTGGTTTCCTTTTTTGTTGAGACAAGCTGCACAAAATCAGTCATTTTTAAAGTATAGATGCCTTTTGTTGTGTTCAGTCTTGCAGGTCTCTATTATGTTATTGGACCAGAACCAGCATGCAGTCACAGGAGGTTGTTTAAAAAATGCAAATTCTATTGTAGAAAACAGCGAGACAAAACGTGTCGTATGAATCAGAAATACGTTGTTTTTTCTAACGTCAGCTGAGAGTAAATTTGTTGGTTGTGTTGCATGCTTGGGCTATTGTTTCACTGTAAAAGAAAAACATAATTTCCACTAATTTGTGCATCAAGTAGTGTGATTCCGTCCACCGTTTCCTCCCTGTCATTAAATTCCAGGAGTGCACAGGATTTATAAGGGCTTTCTCCAGAAGGGGGACGGTACAGGATGGGGGGGGGGGGGGAACCAGCAGATTCACTGCCAATCCGGGGTTAAAATTAACACCCCACCACTCTCTAAATGCGGGTGAATTTAGCAATTGGCGGGTAACGCTGTCAATCTACCTGCCACACTGGCAAGTAGCCAATGAGCATTGAGTGATTCATTAGGATTCTGTTGTAACTGTTCTTTCACATTTCAACGAAATCCGCCATTTCGTCGGTGGCACATTACTGGGATAAAGAGACCAGCTGAAACAAACAACCAATAAAAAGAGGAGGATGAGTCAAAGAAAAATGAAAGAAGACGTTTTATTACAAAGTGGACAATTGGCGGCCATGGCGAGGTTGGTGAGGGGCTGGTTTCTGCCTGCAGTCCAGAACAAATTGGTACTGTCTGGCTCAGAGAAAGCAAAGTCAAATCCTTTGGTACTCAAGACTAAAAACTTAAAATTAGAAGCAGTTACGGACCACGAGTCATCTAAAAAGCCACCTACACACGATAAGTTGTAAACTATCGATGGCCGCTGCGGTCAAGGCACTGACTTCCATGAAGGCATCGCAGTGGGAGAAGATGCGACTGCCGTTTCGGGAACGTTCATGTCATTCCTGTTTTTCACCTTTTTATGAGGCAAAAAAACTGTCTGGTAAAAAGTGGTTGTCAGAAAAGTCAACATCAGGCCCTGTTGCCTTTTCAAACAGAGTAAAGTTACTCCTAAAAGAGAGAGTTTCTTTCTTATTCTGGTTTCAAAGTAAAAGCCAATGCTATAAGCTGCAACAGTGCCTCTGTCCTTTTTTAGGGAGTAACTCTACTCTTAGAAGTTGGAAATCATTCGATTTCAAATAAGCTGAAACACATGAATACAACACAAGTCGCCTTTCGACAGGTTCTCACAACAGTTAGGGAGCGATTGATGCGAAGATACTGCACGTTGTATGAATGCACTGTCCTGGACCCGTCATGGCGGCCGTGGAAGGGTCTTTTAAACGCTTCGCTCCTGACGGCTTGCAACTGGCTGGCACTCGCCAAAACTCACGCTCTTTCTCTGAGTCATAACTCCGTCAAATCAGGAACCGTGGACACGATACACATAATTTCAGATTCTCACTTCCTGAGGATATCATTATATCAGATTTCCATCTTGAACAAACATCCATAAATCCACTTAGAAGGCAAAAGGGGAATAAAACGCTCCTTCTAACTACAAAACCTGCTTGACAATAATCACATAAAAAAAAAAGAAAAAAAAGAAAGTTTTCTTTAGTATCAAAGTAATCCAGTGATAGTTTTTAGTACATCCATTGGTCCCCTGCAAACCTGCTAAAAACTGCTAATGGCTAATTCGGCATATTTTTCATGGTGCTAATTTGTTGTGGACAGGCAACATGTTTAGTGCTCTGACTTATGTCTGGAAACTCCTTGAAAGTCCTGAAAATTCGCATCAGGGGGAACGCGGTGGTGGGAAGACCGTCTGCACTCGTGTCTCGTGCTTTTTTTTGTCTTTGTGTTGTTGAAAGATGGAAGTGATAGATGGTTTTGTATGCCTGGCTAATTATTAACAGTATTCTGTTGCTGCGGATTCGCTGGATTGTTGTAGGGTGACCTCTGTTTTAGCTGACCACACACACACACACACACACACACACACACACACACACACACAGCCATAGTTTATTAAGCTTGAAATGTTCAGTCCTCCTTGTTTATGAAGATGTCTTTTGCTATTATTTTTATCACTTTCTCCCTCTGTCTCCTCTGTCTCTCAGGCCTATCTGTGTCTTTTCTACAAACACACACACCCTCAGAAGTGTATTTCTGTCTCCTGGCTAATTGTCTCGTCTTCATTCCCCGTCCTTCACCTCTCTCTCCTCTGTCTCTTCGTCTCAATCACTCAGTCTTTCTCTCTCTCTCACACACTCAGCGGTACATGTCAGAGGTAATAACGGATCATGTGAATGCGCATGGAACAACACGGCTGGAGAGCTATTGTTGTTGAACGCACAGCGAACACACACTCCTCTCCCTCTCCAATCATATTGACATTCCTCTAATGCCTCACTCTCTCAACCTCCCTCGCGCTCTCCCTTGACGTTACTCGCTGGGAAAAGAAAGGAAAAATTAAATGCTTAAAAAAAAAAAAAAAAAAACTCCCACTGGGCTTCTGCATACTTCGTCTGCTCGGCAACCATATGTGTGTGTTTGTGTTTCTGTGTGTGTAAATGACCACTTATATGCACTCGTGCCTCATGGCGCCGGTTTTGGTCGATATCACAGTATAGGTTAACTTTATTATTTATTTTTTAAATGTAAAGTGCTCTTTAGCATCTGCTCTTTAACTGAGATTTCTTTTTAAAAGAGAGAAATAATGTGTTCTCACACGTCCTGTTAACCTCCTGAGTTACTTAAGAGTGGACATCAACTCTGGGACCCGCAGGGTCGGGCCACATTTTCTCAAAGCCTGTGTCACCCGTGACCATGTTCCACAAGGTGTACCTGTGTTCTCTCACTTACTTCTCTACCATGTCTCTACTGTAGCCTGAAGCCAACGCCCATTTGTTCCTACTGAAGACGTAAATGTGATTTTTAGATGCGGTGCACTTCATCTTAAGCATTCTGAGGCCTCCTCTCTCATTTTGCAAGCGTGATGCTTTTATTTTGTAGGATATTTTAAAAGATGGATAAACCCATCATGTTTCCGTGACTGTGTCTTGCAGATGATTCTCATCAAACCACCAAGCTTTCTTGAATGAGAGAGAGTCTATTCTGATTTCTTCTCACCTCCGTGGTTGTGTGTGTGTGTGTGTGTGTGTGTGTGTGTGTGTGTGTGAATCGATAGTGAGTGACAGGAGGGAGGGTTGCTGATGTCGGGAGTGTTATTCTGGGCTGGCCTTATCACGGCAGGCTGTTAGAGCACTCACTAACACACACACACACACACACACACACACATATATGCAGAATCAGTGAAACACACACACACCTAGCTGGTGGAGGTCGTATTGGCACACAGGGAGCAAAGCCGTTTTGGTGAAGCATTGCAGCCACACACACACACACACACACACACACACACACACACAAAGAATAACATCCACACACACTCAGCATGAACTCCTTTCATCAATTTGCTGTTTTTCATTCTTTTACATGGCGCATTAAGTTCTTTTAATGGAGCACAGTAGTTTGTAAAACACACAACACTCGGTCAGTTGTTTTGCCTTCTGGCTCAGGTGTGTGTGTGTCTGTGTGTGTGTGTGGGGGTGTGTGTGTGTGTGTGTGTGTGTGTGTGTGAGTGATTGTCTAGCATGCACAAACAGAGCTATCAGTTTTCACACTGGGTCGGGTTACATCTGTGTGTGTGTTAGTCTGCGGTAGTGTTCATATTTGTCTGTTTGTGTGTGTGTTGTTCTTGTGTGTGTCTTGCTGATACATTTGTGTGTTGTTTGTGTTTGTTTTGCTGGTTGTGTGTGTGTGTGTGTGTGTGTGTGTGTGGTTTCAGCTCCGCTTTGTGCTGTTGGTTAATTGATAAAGGTTAAAGTGCTGGCCGGCGGGCAGCTGAGGTCACCTCGCTACTGCCGTGTGAACGTGTGTGTGTTTAGGAGCCACACAGTGTCCACACACATTTCATCAGTCATTGACTGGTGAGTAAAGTAAAGTATGTACTTTCATTTTACTTAATTTAACTTAATTTGAACCATGATCACAGAAAATACCCAGAAGTCTGCTCTCAAAACATCTGACCAAAGGGACTACAGTTCAATGAGTTGGCCGGCTAATACGGGCACATCTACAGAAATATTGATCAGTAGGCCTTGTCCTTCTTATAAATAAATAAAAAAAAATGAATTTAACTGAAAAGGTGTGCATTGATGTCAGATGGTAGTTAATACAGTCTCCAGCTTCTGCTATGGTTGGAGTTGTATGCTGTTGTATGTTTGAAGGTTGAGACAAACTGTACCTGCACAGTAAATACAAGAGACATTTATTTAGCTTCCTGGGACGTACTTTGGCCTGCGTGTGCAGTTATGGACAATAAGACACTTCTTCTCATCATGGGTTATTATCGCTAACATTTCATTACATTTTCTATCCGGCACCCTGTTGTGTGTGTGTATGTGTGTGTGTGTGTCTATAGTTGTGTGTGTGTGTGTGTGTGTGTGTGTGTGTCTATAGTTGTGTGTGTGTGTGTGTGTGTGTGTGTCTCATGGGCAGAGGAGGTGGTTTCATGCTTCACTTACCAACCGACCAACCAGCCGGGGCGAGAGCCATAGAGTGAAAGAGCGTCTCTCTCAATCTCTCTCTCGCTCTCTCTGTCTGTAAAACCAAGAGAGAGAGAGAGGGAGGTGAAGATCAAAGTAAGAAATATGACTCTCTGTCACCACGGAGAAGAACTGATCCTCTGTGTGTGTGTGTGTGTGTGTGTGTGCGTGTGTGCGGACCGAACAAAACAGCAAGAGGGGAGAGGCAGGTCAACTTGTGTGTGTGTGTGTGTGTGTGTGTGTGTGGAAATGGATAATGTTTCACAAAGGCTGTTTCAGTCTCCAACATCCCAGAGAGACAAGTTCAAAAGGAGGTGGAAGACGGACACAATGGTAATGAGATAGGGACATGTGTGACCACCACTAGTGGAGGAAGTAAGAGTACCACACACTGTACACAAAAATACTCTGTTACTAGCAAAAGACCTGCATTGGAAATACTATTATCATAAATATATAAAAAACTCTTAGTTTAGAAATCTTAGTTTGTACAGTAACTGAAGCTGTTGGGTAGAAAGTAACGTGAAAAGTCATATTTGCACTTGAGTAAATGGACTAAGTGTGTGTCTTAGCTTCTGGCTTCCTTAGTGTCGACGTACCTCAAGTGACAGGGAGAGATGGAGGGAGGAAGGAGGGCGGGTGGGAGGGTGGGAGGGTGGGAGGGTGTTGTCTGCAACAAGATTATTTGATGCCTGTGAACACACACACACTTAAACACACACACACACACACACACACGCAGTCTCTTAGGTGCACTTAGCTGATTGGTTTAGAAATCGCATTAGGGAACGTCACAACAGCTTTTCCTCTCGTTCACCAGGTGATCTCTCCATCCTCTCCCCCTCCCTCTTGTCCTCCGCCCCTCCTTTAAATCACCTCCTCCTTTTCCTTTTCCTCCATGACTTCTCTCCCTAAAGCCCCTCTTTAAACGTTTTCTTTAATTTGTTAAACTCTCTAAATGATGTCCTCCTCTTATTTCTCCTCTCAGCTCTCTCCTCCACCTCTCTTTCATTTATCCTCTCCACTCCACTCCTTTCCTTTTTCCTTATCTCCCCACTTTCTTCTTCACTTTCTCATCTTTCTACTGCTCCTTCTCTTCTCAGTGGTCCCTCTGTTCTCCTTTGTTGGCCCCTTTTTTGTTTACTCTCCTCTTTTCCTTTCTTCCCTTCTTTTCCATCTTTTGGGTTCCTCGCAACTATCCTTTCTCTCCTCTTCTTCCCATTCTTCCTTCTTTTTCTCCCTTCATCACTCTTCTTCTCCCCCCTCCTTCGTTCCATCTTTCCATTTCATCTCCTTGTTTCCTTTCCTTTTCCTCTCTTTCCACATTTTAGTCCATCTGTCCTCTCCTCTTTTCCCTCCCTCACATACTTCTTTTATTCAATCTTCTTGTCATTTACCCTCCTCCCTCTCCCCCTCTGCTCAATCTCTCTTCTTCTTCTTCTTCTTCCACCTGGTCTTATCTCTTTATTTATTGTGACAGCTTGTCGTGCCTGTGCCTGTGTGTGTATGTGTGTGTGCCTGTGTGCCTGTGTGTGTGCCTGTGTGCCTGTGTGTGTATGTGTGTGTGTGTGTGTTCCAGACGAGAAAGAGAAGCAACCAACAGATTTACAGTTTAGAGTGAGCAGCATCCGCAAACTGCAATATCAAAGGGAGAGAGCGAGAGAGGAGGAGGTCAGAGGCGAAGGAGGAGATGAAAGGAGAACAGAGAGGAGGAGCTCAGAGAGGGTAAAGAGAGGGCAGCGGGGGGATGACAGGTGATGTGTGTGTGTGTTTGTGTGTGTGTGTGTTTGAGCGCTTTCCTACAGACAACGTGTTATTAATAAAAACAGGACAAAAAAATGTAATTATCACATTTTAGATGTGTGTGTGTGTCAGTGTGTTATTACAAAATAATTATAGCTGAAATCAATTAAAAACATGACAAGAGCATGCATGCATATGTGCGTTTGTGTTTGTGTTTGTCGCCCACCAGTGTAACGCGTCATGCAGAAACTTTACCAGGCAGCATGTTATTAACAAAAACTTTAACTTAATTTGTAATTAGCAGTGTGAAAACATGTCAGCGTGTGTGTTTTCTCTGAAAACTGTTTTTGCGATTATTGGAAATCTTCAGTTTTTATGGGTTTGTGTGGTGGCTTTTGTGTGTGTGTGTGTGTGTGTGTTTGTGTGCATCACCACCACCACCCTGCGCGTCAAAAAGAAATCCTTCCCAGACAGCGTGTTATTAATGAAAACGTATAATAATCCATTTAAAAACATGTCATCATGATTAGAATAATAACAGTGGTTAAACTGACTGAGACGTTTATGGAGGAAGAAGTTCTCATCATTGTGCCGGCGTAGGAGTGTGTGTATGTGCGTGTTTGCGTGCGTGTGTGTGTGTGTGTGCGTGTGTGTTTGCGTGCGTGTGAGCAAACAAACATGTTAGCGCTTCAGTCGAGTGCCAACTTCCCAAACTCGTTATGTTTCATCTATTGTTTCCTCACTAAAAAGATTCTGGACAACAAAATTGAGTTTTAACAAATGACACAAAGTGAGGAATATCTTCACGAAGGGATGACGCTTTCACCTGAAGTTTCCAGTTTAACACATTTGCACCCCCGGGACTTTAAGGGCTCTATTTTAGTGATGGAAGCATCACTAAAGGTGCGTTTAGGACGCCTCTTTGTGATGGAAGCGCACGGCGTGAAGTGCATGGAGCAGGTGCGTTAAGGACGCCTCTTTTCCACTTTTCCACTTTTCCACAACCCACTTTTGCTAGTGTGGTGACGGGGAAAAAAAGGGTCCGTGTGCTGGCCGCATGGTTCAAAAGGGTTGTACTTAGTGTCTTAATTAATCATAGCATAACATGCAATTAACCAATCAGAGTGTCATCTTCCATTCCCTTTAAAAGCCAGGCGTGTCTGTACGTGGGCGCATAGTACAGACACTGAACAAAGCACCTGAACACACCTCCTGGTTAGACCAGCACGCCCATGGGCGCAAAGATGGGAGCAGGTGCATTTGCTATTTAAATGACGTGGGCACAGGACGGGAAACCTCCAACCATCTATATCTGGTCAACACAGTACTCATATATATTTTTAATGTTTTCACCTTACAGTTATATACATTCCCTATTTACTATAGAGAAATGAAGGCTGGTTTTCCCTGCTCTCTTCTAAGCCTCCAACTCCTTTGACAATAACAGTCATTTCATGTCGCAGAACACAGGAGTTGCTGCTCTCCCGCTGCCTCGGTCAGTTAGTTTGTGTGACTTTTTTTTTTTTATAAGTTTCTAGAGAAGACAGAGAGGCTTTGAAAAGAGCAACTGCCTAGTTCTCCAAACCGGTGTTGAGTGTTAGCGATTAACTGACAGATAACATTTTCCTTTCCTCCTTCTTAAGCTGAAAACAGGGCTGTTTGTCTGACACCATGAACAGAACATTAGACACAACATAGTTTTACTTTACTTTAAGTACATTTTGCTGAGGCATACGTTTACAAAGCAAGGTTTTGATTGCAAGACTGTGGTTTTATTACTTCTACTTTTACTAACAATTGACTTATTAAAGCTACTAGCACCTGCCTATTAGCATAGAAAGAATTTGTGTTCTTTCTAACCACTGAACACGTCATTTATTTCTTTAGTTCGAAGCTTTGAAACTTCATGATGTTCTTTAAACATTGTTTTTGCAGTTATGAGATAGTCATTTTGTGTGTGTGTGTGTGTGTGGGCAGACATGCCGTTGGTTTGATAGCTTGTCATTGAAGCGATCCGGTCCACTGTAATCTTCTTCTCAAAGGAAACAATACATGCTTCGCTGTCAAAAAAAACCTCCACGCTGTGTGTGTGGGTGTGTGTGTGTGTGTGTGTGTGTGTGGGGGGGGGGGTTGTGCATGCATGCTCTCGTCACTGTACTGTTGAATTGGTCTTAGTTTGTATTACGTTTCTTGGTCTTTTGCTTTCTTTCCTCCTACTTTTTCTAGTTCTGTTTTTGCCCCCCCCCCCCCTTTCTACCTGTTTCTATTTTTCTGTTCACCTCCTTTATTTTTTCGTTGCTGTCTGTGTTTGACATATTGGTGTCACAAATAAATCATTGCACTCCCCCTTTAAAAGAGAGAGAGGGAGAGAAGACAGAGGGATGGACGGAGGGATTGTTGTTTAACCCCCCCCCCGAGAAAGGTGCAGACTGTTGGATTATAAGACTCTGCAGGAAGTCTTTTTCAATTTTCTTCTATTTCAAAATTATGTGTGTTTGTCCGTTCATTCAGAAGATCTTTAATCTTTAAATTCCTCGTTAATGAGCGGTGTGCTTTATACCACTTCAGAATACAGAAGTGCAATAGAGAAAAAAGCACATTTAAGAAGAAGTGAAATATGATAAGATTAAGTGCTGGTTAAATGTGCAAGTTAATTACAAAGGATGTAAAACACAGAATATGAATTACAAATCTGAAAAAGTCTGTTTCTTTTAACGCGATATCAGTCCCTGGTTCTCCAGTAGATACTTCAAGGCACCACAGGAGTTTAGTGTGCCGTCTAAACACATCTGAGCACCATGTGAATAGCCTGCAGGATTATAATAACGTAAAGTACAATTACACCGCAGCTAAAAAGCCAGTAAAAATCACATACTGCAACGTGACATAAAAGCACAGTCAAACCAATAAAGCCACACACTGTAAGATGAAAGCCCAGCGACGTAGAGGCCAGTCACACATCACGACGGAGGTTTTAATTATGACGCTGGCCACTTTCTACCTGGTTTAGTAAATACATGGTCGATTTAACTGACTTTAACAAGAGTATTTCTGCTTTCTAATACAGGACTTGTTTTTTTAATCTATTCAATGAAAATAAAAATACTCTAAATTTCACTTTCAAACCGAGAATTCTGTCAGACAAGAGATTTTTGCGGACAATGGGAACTATTAAAGTACAAATACTTTGTTACTCCTCCATAATTAGATTTTTCTCATAGTTTTACTTAACTTTACTGTTTTTTGTGGCAACCTTTTACTGTTACTCCTTACATTTCAACACAGTTATTGATACATTCTACTCTTTACATAAAAAAAAAAATTGGCTTGTTATAAGCTTATTATCCTCATTATGTCCTCGAATTTGTGGTCCAGACAGTTTTTTTGACTTTAGACATTGATATCTTAACAATGGCTAAAACTGAATTTGAAACATTCATCTCCCTTCATTCATTTACAATTTGAACCTTGAAATGAGCCCTTACCCACTTCTTACAATGTTAGTTTATATCAAGAGACACACATGCCGTGGGTGACCCCAATGTTTAGGCAGAAGTTAAACTGGCAACCTCAGAGATCATTCAGACTGCAATAAATTATACATTTAATAGCTTAAATAAGGAAAAATTAATCCAGATATTTTCAAAATTTTGATTAATTGCAAAGAATTAAAACTCTTAAAAAATGACCTATGTGATTCTGTTTCCGAGCAGATAGCGGTTAAGGAGCCTGTCGTCTCCAGAACAAGCGACTTCCTAAGTCATTCGGACCAATCCTGACCCACATTTATGGACTTGATCCGTTGTGGAGCAACTATGCTCCAACAAGAGCTGTTAGGACCAATCAAATTGTCAGGGCGGGCTTTATAAGATGATGGACAGATGATCAACAGTAACATAAAGATGAACGCGAGCAGACCCGTGGGACCGC
>NC_048425.1:2755962-2758438 GCF_013103735.1 Etheostoma cragini
CCCCCCCCCCCCCCCCCCCCACGTCGCCCTGCACTGCTCATGCTCACATGACGGTTCTCCCGAGGTCCTGCAGCGGTAATACAGGAAATAGCTAATGGTTGTAATTCCCCATGTGTTCTATTAATACATCCATGGTATTCGAGGGAGATGTGGATGCTGTACAGCCTGTAACGGGGATGTAACGTCATTAGCGTTTTCCAAACTGCCGGGGCTATCGGCGAGTAGCTAATATCAGCAGTAGCTAGCAGTTGAGCTCTGTTGACAACTTTACGTCACATACACCCTGACGTACGTTGACAACATAATATCTTTACGTACAAATACAAAAAAGGTTGGGTAATGGGTTTGGTCTCTTTCCTCTTTTTTATGTAGGTCCATCCAATTGAGTATGGTATTCAAACTAACCCAAGTCGTTGACCAAAAGACCGAAAGTAGTTAAAATGAATTTACTTTTTGAATAAAAATCCTAATAATATGTATAAGATCTTGAACTCGGTGGACACGGCAGTTAAACAGCAGCAGATTAGGTTAAGGTAGCCGACTCGGCGCTAAGCTGAGCGTGCATTAATCATTGATTCGGTGTCTGCCTGTAATTGATATGTAAATAGCATGTTTAACCTCCATTTACGTGTGTATGTGTGTGCCGACGAAGGCTGTGTGTGTGTGTGTGTGTGTGTGTGTGTGTGTGTGTGTGTTTGTGAGAAAGACTGAGCGAGTGTGGGAGTGCAAGAGGCATGTTGAAGGAGGGGGGTCGCTTCCAAGTTACAAAAGAAGTTAATTAAAAATGAAAAAAGCGAACGAAGGGAGGGAGGAGAGGGAAGACTGGAGTGGACGGAGGCAGACATGGGTTGGGGGGGGGAGAGGGAGGAAAAAATAGAAAAGGAGGGGAAGGAATGGAGGGAGGGAGGGAGGGAGGGAGGGAAGCAGTGTTTTATTGAAAACGGGTGGACAAACAGTGTGTAATTGGCTGGGGCCGCAGGGGCTAAAGGAGAGGTTCAAAGAGAGGAGAAAGAGATAGAGAGCAAATTAACAGATAGCGGAGGGGAGGAACAGGAGGAAGGGAAAGAGATGACATGGGAGAAAGAGAGAGGGGAAAAAGTGTTGCCTCAGAGAAAGACAACGAAAGAGATAGAGAGATATATATATATATGCACTGCATTGCCAAAAGTATGTGGACACCTGAATGTTGCACCAACATGTGTTTTACGTCTCATTTCAGAACAGTGAACATGGATCTTCCTTATAAAAACAGCCTCCACTCTTCCAGTCAGGTTTTCCAAAAGATTTTGGGGCCCTGGCTGAAGGGATCTGCTCCGAGAGCAATGACCTGCATTTAAAAAGAACCCAAGACATTAAAACATTAAAATACAATCCAGGAAAGCTTGTTTGAATAATGGATCCTAAGTTTTAGACTTAACGGACGCTAAAATCAGCAAGTCCTCCAAATTTAAAAACAAAATACACACTTCCTTCTTCCTTCCCCTTAGATTCACTACTTCCACTAGAAGATCCTTTAAGGTGTTAGAGGCCCAACCCTTGCACCTTGACGGTTGTTTGGTACACAGTAGAAAAAGGGCCTTCCAGTTACAAGATAATCCACCAGGAATGTGTGCCTGCGTGTATCGACCAATACGTCGCATTGCACAAACGTTGAACAGATTAAAACTTTTTGCCGGAAGACTTAAGATTTTTTTTGGGGGCCGAGCCCTCCTGTGTTTTGGATTGTTGTCAGAGAAAACAAGATAGTCACGATGTCCCCTTGGACTTTTGGGAAACTGTAATTTTAGATATTTTATTAAAAAAAAATTGATGATTTGAATTTTGCAATTTGATGATGAATTGTTAGTCGCAGCTCTAGCAGAATCCACGTTTCCGTGATCTTTCAACCTAACTTCTACCTTTCTAACTGACTCCCCTTTGGGCCTATGTAGGTCCTTGTTAGGTCAAACACGAGATTTTAGGTGAACAGTGGACGCATTATGATTTATCCTCATTGGAACTAAGAGGCATGAAACCACTGTCCATTTACTTTTGGCCATATAGCGCAAGTGTTTCCGCCGCACCTCCAGGTAAATAAGGAGCTCGCTGTGTGTAAATAAGGAGCTCACTGTGTGTGTGTGTGTATGTGTGTGTGTGTGTGTGTGTGTGTGTGTATGTGTGTGCGTGTGTGTGTGTGTCTGTGTGTTTGCTGACTAAGGCTTATCAGATTCTCAAGGGGCAAGGGGAAAAAAAGCCAGAAGAGAGCGAGAGAGGTTAGAAAAAAGGATAAAGGTATTCTCTGTCTCTCTCTCTCTCTGTCTCTCTCTCTGTCTCTCTCTCTTTCTGTCTGATTGAATGGAAGCTGAAAGGTTGTGACCTCTTTCTAAACACTCCACGGTTCTCAGCATTAATCAAATAACACTCACACACACTCAGGCTCAAACACACACACACACACACACACACACACACACACACACACACACACACACACACA
>NC_048425.1:2758538-2780142 GCF_013103735.1 Etheostoma cragini
GGGGGGGGGGGGATAGAAATCCCCAATTCAGATAGAAATCCCCAATGCTTACTGGCCTAGGTGGTCTCCAAGGATTCACTGTGCCACATGTATGTTTTAACATTAAAACATAATTTATAAAACCATGCCAAACATCTATACGCTATTTTAATAGCTTAATATTCTCTGCAAAAAAAGGTATGTATGAAGGCTCTAGGCTGCCCTACACGTCACTGTAGGCCCAGTTTATGATGCAACGTAGTTTTATACAGTATATGTAGTAAGGGTCCCTGCTCTCTGTCTCGGTTAAGGGGTCTTAACAAAATCTTGATATTTGAGATTTAGATTATTACCTTTATTACCTTTTCAGTCGATATTTAACACTATCGATTCTAAGATGAATGAATTTATTTTGCCTGTGTTTTAGTATCAAATAAAACATTTTTCAAATATATTTTTTTATATCGGATCAGATACTTACCCCATCAAAACGCCCCATCAAAAGCGTCTTCAAATGTCGGATGCTGTGTATCACGGAGCTTTATGGTTCATTTCAAACTGCCGACGCCTTGCTCATCACTGGACACTTTACTCCACGGTGGATGTGCTCTCTCTGGCAAGTCGCCGGCTTACTCACCTTTATATCTTCATATATAGGGGCATTATAGGCAGGCTCCCATGTTAAATATCCAATTTTCTTTCTTTTAAACAAGGACTTATGGTTTACTGTCCCACTATTACGTTGAATGTACGTCAAGCCCGGACATAGTTGTTCTGGCTTTCATGTTTGCAGCACGTTCTACTTGGAATGACCTGCAGAAAACACTCAAACTACAGTGACTAATTTCCATAAATTATTTTAAAGGTCAAGTTAAAACCATAGAACATGAGTCCATTCACATGTACACATTTTTTAATTAATGGCGCTTTTATTGACTTTTCTTTTTGTGTTTTGTGATTTAAAGTTTTTGTTACATGTAACTAATTTGTTCTGCTATCTCGGCCAGGTCTCTCTTGAAAAAGAGATTTTATATCTCAATGAGACTGAACTGGTTAAATAAAGTTTACATTTAGAAAATATAGAACGTGTCCAATCAAAGGAATTCCAGGATTGTTTTGTTGCCGAGGGATATTCCGCCGGATTTGACTCATTTAGGCTGGATATCTGTAACCTTTGGGCTTTTCTTTGTGTTGACATTGTAATGTGGATTATGAAATTTGGTATTGAATGACCAGGTATTTATTCTCGTTAACAAGGAGGCAATTCAGACGGTGCCTATAAAGTATAGAATTTGGTACCCAGCCCTACTCTGGAGTCTGCTTCACTTCCGCTTTTCAGCTCTGTGCGGCAGATAAGCCCCGCCCACCCCAGCCCAGCGGCCAATAGAAACCAACAGGGGGACTAGAACTTCGGGGACGAGCAACAACTGGATATACTCTCATCTCATTTATCCAAACTGCACGTTCGATGCGTTCATGGAACACTTTGACTAACGTTATCTTGGAGAGCTAATGCACCTGTTGGCCCACAGACTAAAGAAAATGACACCACCCAAACTGGCAGTGAAATGTTGATTTTCTCAAAAAAATAGAATTGGTTTAGTAAAGAAGCGCCAAGAAAATCCCGAAAATAAGCACAACAGAGATGGCCGATACGTCAGACCTCTGTGTTTAACTCAAAATGACACCAGAAATAATAATATAATAGTAGCTTGCCAATTTCACATAACTTCGCAGTTGCATTTGTCAACTTGGAAGGAAGTTTTCTTTGTTAGCGCAACATCACAGTGATTCGGTCCATGGCTACAGTTAGTGTTGTTACAGTGCAACATGTTATAGTACAGTGTGGCGCGTCGCAGCACAGCAGCACACTGTGGCTGTGAATGTCTGGGAGTGTGAGAATGTGAAACAGGAAGTCATTAAAAATGAGCGTAAACATGCCCATGAAACATTTTCCTGGATAAATACGGCACCATTCTTAAAAAGAGTCAGTGCACTTGGAGCCGAAATAAAGGCCATGTGTGTTTATGCTGCCTATATCAGGAGCTCTTAACCTTTTTTCCAGCTTGTAACCCACACTGAGTAAATTTAGCCTCCTCAGCCTGGGACAAAGAGAGAGAGAACACTCTGGCCATCAGGAAACATGTCTGCAACCTGCTTCCAAGTCCCTATAGCTGCATAACGACGTGTCAATTCAGAAATCCCTGCTTTCTATTTCAGGAATACACCTTCATTGTGGAGGTTTCCACGTGACAAGCGATAGATTGAGAAGGAGTCCAGCTTTGTGAGTTATGTTTACACAGATTTCCATCTTAAAACTATAATCCACCTGGAATGTATCTCGGATCAAACTTTTGTTCCGTGGCTGACTTAAATATGCTAACTCTGGAGTTTGCAAAGAGCAGAAGTTCAGTTTGAATTCACGTCAGTTCCAAAGGTTTGTTTGGTTTTTATGAGCATCGAACAGTGTCACATAACTCAGCATTTACAGCCTCAGCTAAGATGCATATGGAAGACGTAGATGCATAATACAGGGTGCGTTTTGTGAAAAAAGCAAATGTGGATGGGGGGCATCACATGCAACAAAACATGCCCTGTCAATACCATGGACAGTGCCGCTCGGCCTGCCATGCCAAAATACTTATTATATTTACTGGAAAATAGTCTCAGAATGAAATGTCTGTCAACATAAAATAAAGGACGTTTAAGCCGGAGAGCTCAACAGAATACTTTCACCCAGGAAGTGTTCCTCTGGAGTGTTTTAATCCAAAAAGCAATCTTTTTCCTAAACCTTAGTAGTTGTTTTGATGCCTAGACGTCACTGTCTTCGCCAGCTGAACTGCACCCCCGCGGCCTCTGGAAGGATGCCTGCAGCCGGCTCACGTCCCCCTACTGGCGGCTAAACGATGGCAGCTGAGCTCTGTAACGGTTAAATACAACCAGCAACTGTCGCTTGCTTTTATCGTTCAATGGCACTATAGGCACGTTAGAGCTCTACGATACACTACACTTTAAAATACTTCTATGATATATGGTCTATTGGTGGTTTGAGGGGGAGATATTAAAATAAATCAGCAGAATCTGAACCGCACCACGCTTTTCTACACACACACACAAAGGCAAAGACAAAACTTGTTATCATAAGTAAGATTTGGGCTAAAGTATGGGATCTTCATGCAGGCCTGTATATTTGTGGCCCATTAGCACCAGTTTATCTTAGCACACATATAATTAAACTAATGTGATATTTTTTGGGTTCTACAATGACCGTAGAACCCACTCATAAAAACAATTTCCACAATCAAACACATATTTGACAGTAAGGATTGAACAGAAGTGCACACAGTGATTAGAGTTCTGTTGCCCCCCCCAAAAAACAAAACAAAAAAACCAACAACAATTCTCCAAAATAGAAATGGACGTTGATCTGAGACTGCTGGAAAAAGTTATGCTCCGATTTAACTGAAAAATGCAAAGAAATTGAGGGGAAACACTTATATTGATGAGATGGCTCTGGCTTTAAGTTTGATAAACTGGATTTCTTGCCCCATTCCCATTTTGCCATTTGTTTCCACTACCCATTTCTTTTGTTTTTATTTCTTTGGCTATTTGACAGACTTTGTTCCAGTCCAAATGTATTCTTAAAGTAATCCACATAAGAATGACCGGCAGCAGCCAGCTCGATAGATTACTAACTAATCTAACAAACTGCATATTTAAATAATCAGGTTCTGTGTTTTCTTTAGCCCATGTATATGTACTAAGACTCTCTCTTCTTCTTCACATGTGTGAGTGTCTGAAATGCTCTTTAAATCGGCCCTTTTCTCTTGATTTGCCTTTGATCTTCTACTTAGGGACAGTGTTCCTTTCAGCTAATTTAATTAATGTGAATTGCATTGTTTTTATGGGTATTAGGTGTTAAGGTGGTGCATATCTTTCCAATACATTTCTCTTCTGTTGTTCTTTCACATAACTACAACTATAGAAGTTAAGAAAAGGCTACGTCACATTACTCCCAGGGACATGGGGGACATGAGGGACATGGGGGGGGTCCCCCGGTATATTCTCTATCTTGTAAAGAGTGGTGTGGCCTGAATGAACCTGCACTTCCTATAAAAAATGCTGTTGATTCTGGCTTATTTACACGTTAAATCCAATAAGAGAGAGCTGCAACTATTAATTGATTAATCAATTAGTTTTATATTAATCGCCAACTACTTTGATTAGTCGGTTAGTCAGTTTGAGTGATTTTTTAAAAAAATTCTCTGACTCCAGCTTCTTAAATGTGAATATTTTCCAGCTTATTCCCCACGTTGTGCCAGTAAACGGAATATCTTTGACTTGTGGACAAACCGAGACATTTAAGGACATCATCTTGGACATTTGGGAAACACTGATCCACATTTTTCCCCATTTTCTGACATTTTATAGACCAAACAAGCAACCGAATAATCGACTATGACAACAATGGTTTGTTGCAGCCCTTCAATAAGATAAGCATGTCGAGGTGTTTACCAGACAGTTGAAATAACAAGAGCCTTAATGCGCTTATAATTTAAGTAAACACACAGATTTAAAAGTTGAAATCGGGCTGCGGTGGGACTTCAGCTGCACTGAAGATAAACCAGTAAACTACTTCTTTTTTTGAAACTTTACTTTCTCTTCAGATAATTTCCTTTTCAGTCTCAAACTTCAGTCTCAAACAGGAATGCGTGTGAATCTCTCTCAACTCGTCTCATGTTGCTCCTCGTTTTTACTCTCTTCCTCTCCGCCTCCCTCCACTCCCCCATCCCTCCATCCTCTCCCTCGCTGTGGTTCGAATTAGACAATGAAAACAATGAATTTGGTGTCTGTTTCTTTCTCTCTCTGTGTCTCTCACCCTCCCCCACTTCTTTCTCTTGTTGCTCGCCCTAACTCTCTCTCTCGTAGTGACCCCTTGTTACACTCTCTCGCCCCGGCCACCAACCCCCACTTCTCTCTCCCTCCCTTTTTTATTTAGTTTTGTCTTACTCTTCTGTTTGTGTTTTTTTTTAAAGTTTCTTTCACCCTGTACTCAGATATCACCATGTCTCTTTTCATCTTCCTGTCTCTCTGTCCCCATAGACTTTCTCTCCCATCATCCTTTTTTATATCTTTCTGTCTCCCCCCCCTCTCTCTCTCTCTCTCTCTGTGTCTTTCTATGTGATTTCATGCTCCAGCTGCTCTATTATCAGTCTGTCTGAGGTTGTTTTAACATCCACAATACTGCTACACATACACTGATGGACAGATAGATGGACAGGCAGATAGTCAGATCGGGTGGATCCTTGTTAAGAACACTGCATTTTCATTCTTTCTTTTTTTGTTTTTTCTTGTGTTATTTCCATCGGCCTATTTTGCCACAGCTATGACGCGTTTCAAGTTTAATTAATAACCTGTCTGCCTCACTGTGTGGAACTGACTGGAATGATTGGCTTTCCTAACTTTGTCAAAAAACGTAACAAATACATGATATATATAGACGTTGTGCACCATTCACTTGGTAATTTGTAAGGGTGTTGTAATTAATCATTGCATCGGTGGCCGACCTGACATGCTCGGTCAGAAGGCGGGCACGTCAGACTCAAATGACCACTCTGATTGGTGGAGTGCTAATCCAGAAATAACGAGCAGGATGACCGTGACTAGAATCTCTCAAAATCTGACAAAAATCTTTTATCCTGTCGATCTGAAATGAAGACAGATTCAACAACTGCATGGCCTATTTCTCCTTAAAATGTTTTCAGAAACACGTTTTGGTGAGTAAAATATGAGATTGTATTTTGACAGTCTGGCTTTGAAGATCCGGAGAGACCAGACCCACGTGACACGTCCGTCCAATCAGCTGCCGGCAAGAGTTGGCACTTTTTTTTGGCCAACTCTGCCTTTTCCACCATCTATTTCCTGGAAGGTCCCCAAGTAAGAGGAGTATTTTCTTTAGCCCGGGTCACAGGGTGACACAAAATGTGCTCCTTCCCTCTGAAAACATGAAAAGAATCCAGATATAGTCTCTTGTTGTTAACTTTCCGTTTTGTCAAAAATGTTTGTTGAGTTAATTTTAACTTTAGTGTCTTTAACTTTTGGATGGCAGCTAAATATCACCCAACACAAACAAGGCAAACTTTAGCTGCCTCCCCGGAAAAGGGAACTATTCTAAGGCTTAGGCTCAGCACACACGCCGCTTCCAGCAGCACTTAAACCGAATGGATTTAAAATCAATGTAAGCATCAAAACCAACTCCTCAATCATTTACTCTTCTTAGATGAATGTAGTTGGTCCACATAGGCCTCCATCTAACAATCATTGTCATTGTTGATTAATCCAAAAGACTATTTTCTTGATCAATAGATTAGTTTTTTGGTCAATAAAACGTCAAGAAATGTAGAAAAGTGACTTTGAGTGTATCTCAGGTCCCAAGATGACGTCCTCAAATGTCTCGTTTTGTCCACAACTCAAAGAGTTTACTGTCACAGAGGAGAGAAGAAACTAGAAACATGGTCACATTTAAGAAACTGGGAGAATCAGAGAATGAGTTTTTTTTATGATTACTCAATTTGTTTTGAAATTTTGTTTTGTTTTTGAAAAGTAATAATTGCCAATTAATTTAGCGGTCGACAAGTAAACGATCAATCAATTAATTTTTGCAGCTCACAGTGGACTTCTTTAAGATTTGAAGATTTTTGATTGTAATGTAATTATTATCTGCTCTAGCTTTCCAACGTTTTAGACAGATAGGGTAATATTAATAATGGTGCAAAAAGACGTGAAACTGCACTTCTGTATTGACAAATAAGTCACATTTTCTCCCCCCCGACCCCCCCACACCGCCAAATACATGCATCCAAGTGTCCCACTGACCTAGGGAAAACACTGCAGATATCCCATCAGGAACCCCCACTGGAAATCCAATGTTTTTACATGTTACAACATAGCAAACTGAGGAAACCACTTCAGTAAATGAAGAAAACACAGTTCAGGTATTTTCCCATCATGCTCCGGCTGTGGCGTTCCTCCACTTATCTCAGCACTGCTGATCTTTGAACTTTTTGGAAGAGGAAGTGGAAAAAGTGTTACGATGGAATTTCTGTCTTTATATTTGTTGTTGTAGTTTTTATTCTGGAGGTCTTTCTTCTTCTTCTTCTTCATTCTGTTTCTCCACAATAGGGGGGCAGAGGGAATGTCTTCTTCTTCTTTCTCCTCCTCCCTCACTCATTAATCACTCCCTCCCACTGCTCTGCTTTCTCTCGTTCATAGATGTTCTTTTCGCTCATCAAAACAAATCTTCTTCTTCTTCTTCTTTTCTTCTCAAGACAATTTGACTCACTCTTGAACCTTGTCTTCCCTCCTTCTCTTCTGCCTCTCTCTGTCCTTTCTATACATTTTTTCTCTCTGTTCTCTTTCTTTCTTTTTTGGTTTATTTGTTTTGCCCTTATCTCATCTTTTTTTCCACCCTTCCTTGATCCATCTTCTCTTACTTTTGTCTTTCCGTTTGTATTTTTTTCTTCCGTCTCCTCGATATAATCTCCTCCATCGTCCATCCCAATGCTGTTTTATGGTGCGTTCAGGTGCTCCTCGGATGGTCCCGTTTCCCTAAGTTAGGGAAGTTGCTCTTCCAACCTCGGTGTGTTAATGAGCTTTAAATCATAATTTACATTTAATTTCAACATACATGGTGGTTGCTTTTTCCAATACTTACCTGTCTGTTATCAGGGTTAAATCTTATAAATAACTTTTCTAAGATGTTAGCAAAAAATGTATATGCCATACATGAATTTATGAAAGGTTTCTTGACCCAACATTTAAAGGAGCCCTCCGTGATCTGTGTAATGTGACTGAACAAGAAGTGTACCAAAATGGGTACATTTTCCAACTTGAGGAGGCGTACAACAACATGAGTGCAGCATTATTTCTCTTGTGAGTGTGAGAGACTAATCTTTCCATGTTTTTGGGGATTTTTTCATGATTTGTCAAATCTCGACTAGAGCCGACCGTTATATCAAAAACGGACTGTCAGTCACGTTATAGAGCGTTGACGTTGCATAGTTTGTCCACCAGAGAGCGCTTTACATCGTCCCTGTTGGCAACACTGATTCTTTTTTTCATTTGGGTTTTTGTTTAAAGGACTTTAAGTTTCATATCTTAACATTGTATTTTCATACGTTTTATTTACCAGAACTTTAAAATACTTTGATGTTCCTCTGTTCGGTTGTGACAATAAAACAAATTATTATCATTATTTTAGTGAGAACTCATAAATAACTACAAATAACTAATATTAGGGAAATCTGTTTGTTTTGTAACATGTTTTCTAAATATGTATTGGCATATCGGATTTTTAAATAACCACATTATAGTATCGGCTCTAATCTCAACCATGTTTGTAGTTTTTGGAGCATGCAGGCATCTTGTTCTTGTGTGTGTGTGTGTGTGTGTGTGTGTGTGTTTTTGTCTGTCTGTGTGTGTGTGAACGAACATGCCTTGTAAAATTGTCTGTGTTAGAGAATGTGTGTGTGAACTGCTCTTTTAACTCCAACAAGCACACACACAGCTTAAAAGCAGCATTTCCTGCCTCAGAGGATGAAAGCTGCATGATTCTGTGTGTGTGTGTGTGTGTGTGTGTGTGTGTGTGAGACCCACTTGAGGCAACACTAACTCAAGGCCTTGCTGTTTGTGTAAAGTCTTTCTTGATCTTGGCAGTGTGTAAGTGTGTGAACATGTGGGCTTGAATGTACACACCTGTGTGTGTTTTCCTAATGGGATTGTTGTAGGTTTGTGTGTGTGTGTGTGTGTGTGTGTGTGTGTGTGTGTAAGGTTCCCTTATGCTTTGTTCGGGGTGACCTACAAAAGCCACATTCTTCTACAACCCCTCCCTCTCTTTTTGCTACATGCTATAGGCTACGTGCAGCCTTAATAACTTATTTCCTATTAATTTATGTTGAATTAGAGATTAATATTCTTAAAGGCCCTATCTACAAAGATCAACAATCGGAGATATTGTATGAGAGCGAGAGGAAATGACATCTGACAGAAGAAGCTTGTGTGGGTTGTAATCCAAGGTCAGCTCAGCACTGAATGTACCAAAACAATGAATCCAAATGGAAATGTCAGTGCAACATCCTGTTGCTTTTATAATTAGGCTTTCCTTAAATAATTTGTCTTGGAAAAGCTGTGATTTGATGTGGTTTTATTCTCATGCTCATTTAACAGCTAAACCAGATTTTAACACAGCACATGCATGTAAAATGTGTCGTCATTTAAAGGACACGCTCAAATTTAACAGTCTCTAAATACAAACTAGTTATGAGTTGCCGTAATGTAATGTAGAACACAGACGCACATGTCTCCAGTCCGTCTCAACTTCCTCCTTGTAAGCTTTTACTCAGGTAAGCCACACCCACCTCAGCCTGGCAGCCAATAGGAATGACTGTGCCGTGACACTTCTATATCCTTTTTATCATGGTTGGAACCAATTAAATGACCAAATAGCTTATTTGCAAAGTGCCTACTCATTATAGCTGTCAAATAAATGGAGTGCAGTAAAATGTACAACACTGGCTGGCTATTACCCTCTGAAATGTAGAGTAGTCAAAGTGTAAAGTTTCATAAAAATTGAGATACTCATTTAAATACAAAAAAACTGTAGCGCATTCATTTAGAACTGTAAACAGTCAGCCTCACCAAAACTCCTTTAGCAGGTGTCCTACATCACTTTTTTTGGGCACCCTGCAGCCAATCAGAGATTGAGAATTCACCCAAACCATGGTATAACAAGTAATGCCGCACTGATGGCTTCATTTGATTAGCCGTTTACTGCACACTGTAAAGTAAAAAGAACAAAACAGGGAAAATCATCAGTCAGCTATAATTAATAGAAGACTAATGCTGACTCCATTAAAGCCCGTAGCTGGTTAAAGGCTGACTCGACACAATCCAGAGAGCACACTGGACTCCCTGAAAACAGATTAACTAGACTACGACAGCATAACGAGGGCAATAACAAGCCGCTTTCTTAAGTTTGGTTTTGTGTGTCTGCGAAATGTAACCAGACGGAGTCTCGTTTTTAGGGACCGTCTGATCCCAGGAAAAGAGACGGACTGACACAGAGAGGCGATGTGTCACACCAGGCCTGAGATTTACTGGAAACACCGGTGAACTGCTACTGAAGTAAAAGAAAAGTCCTGAGTTAAATATACCTAAAAAGTACTAAAAGTAAAATGACTCATTATGCAGAATTATACACATTATTGTAAATGTAGATGATTGATCTGAATCTGCCAAAGTATATGTAAGTAAACACTCGAGTAAAGTGCTTGAACGTTGTCCTTTAGTACACTATTTGAGTAAATGTAGGCCAGATTAGTTATACATTATTTCATACTTAGGAAGACACAGGAAACCTGAGACTCAAGGACATAAAGACCGATTCAGTGTTTTATTTTACTTCTTGTATGTTATAGATTGTGTCAAATTTATTAAATATTTCTTTTCCGGGTGCCTGGTTGGCTCAGTTGGTAGAGCGGTGGCCCATATATAGAGGTTTACTCCTTCATACAGTGGCCGCAGGTTCGATTCCGACCTGCTGCCCTTTGCTGCATGTTGTTGCTGTCGTGTACAAATTAAGGCCTAAAATAGCCCAAAAAGTAATCGTAATTAAAATATTTCTTTCTTTTCCCTGAAGCTTATTAAGCCTGATATCGTATTTAATAAACATGGGATCAGTTCCACTATGAGACGTAGTGGGTAAACAATGCACTGGCGTACCTTTTTTAAGTCTTTGCATATTTGGGATATGACACATGTAGGACTCTGAAAGAAGGAGGAATCTGTATAAATGTTTCAAAGAGTTTCACAGTTTTGGATAAAGCTTGCTTATTATTTCCGGTTAAACGTCATGGTGTATGGTTCAGCTGTTCCTCTCAGTCAACGATGTAAGAAAGAAACCAAATATCCTTGCAGTTTGTCTCTGGTGCGTTGGTGTCCAGATCTTTTTAAGTTTAGTTTGTAGTTTCATCCAAAATGTATATTTTCACCATATTATTTATTACCTGCGCTCTTTCCTTCTTTGTTCTGCAACGGCTGCAGAGCAATTTCTCTGTAGATTCTAGCTTAAATTATAATAGAATTGATTTAATTGTTGATCATCACTGTTGTTTTTGTTTTACTGACCTACTTCTATGTACGGGTGTTTTTTGCATCTGTAGTTTTTTCTGCGTTTTGGTTCCTTTTCACACCACACTGTTTGCTCTGGTCCAAATCCATGTTGGTGAAATTAACCAAACGGCCGAGTGTGGCAGCTGGTTTGGTGCAGTTCTTCCAGCAGTCGAGTCTCTTCAAGTTCACATCGCGTTCTCACCACAAAACAAACTGCTCCACAGTTTGAAAGCACTTGCTGGGGTAACTTTTGGTGTGCCTTAAAAATGTGATTTCTGCATTCGCACCTGCCCAGACGGACCGCACCAAGGAGGAAAAAAACTTTAGTTGCATTCAGCCAAACTAATCGAGGCCTCCCTAAATCCCTAAATTGGGATTTATGGTCCTGCAGAGGCTCCTCACAGAGCTTTCTCCTTAGCCCACGTAAGTGCCCTGAAGTTTATACATGCATTGGTGTGTGCGTTGATCTATTTAAGAGTATAGCAGGGCCGGGGTGGGTGTGTGTGTGTGTGTGTGTGTGTGTGTGTGTGTGTGTGTGTGTGTGTGGTGGAGAAAGTCAGAAAGTGACAACAAGTAGCTTCGCAGCGAGTAGGGACTCTAGAGTCATAGTGGGAGAAACAAAGTGTCTCCCTTGTGCTTTCTGACCATGGTGGGAAATCTATAGCAGGAAAAGTTAACCCTGTCTTTGATTTCATGTTGTTTTATGGAGAAGAAGAAAAGGGAAACCAGTAGGGACCAGGTCACGGCATAGGGTCTGGCGTAGGGTCCGTGTATCTACATACTTAGCCAAGGCGTAGATGTAACGCAGATACATATATAAAGCCTAAGTCCAACTGAAGACAAGGTAGATCGGAAACCTGGATCTGGTGCTTCCAGGACTTGGTTATGTAAACGCACTAAACATTAGCAACACCCCATCTGTCAACAGATCTAAGCGACAGTGTTATACGTCCATTAGTAGCCAACACAACTCCTCATTTCCTCCCTTTCGGAGCACACACCACCATGCTCCAGCACGCGTTGTGTCCTTTAATGCAAAATGACAACGCTCCTGGTTTGGAGACCTGCTGAAATCCCCTGATGGCAGAGACTGTGTCATTTTGTATTAACCACATTGTGTTTTGGAGCATAATGTTCCAGGATGGCCTCTAAAATGAGACATTGCATCACTCTGAGCTAATATAATCACTGCAATACGAAATGTGTGGACATGGGCATTTGACTCAGTTTTGTTTCTCTTTATCCGATTTCTCTTTTTTATTTTTTTTTATTTTGGTAATACACGCAGGATTCCCTGAGAATTTTTCAGGAGGTTTCCTGGAAAGCATTATATAAATTGATGCTTAAGCGTTTTCAGTTGGAACAACTTTAATTATTTAGTATATTTGACACAGTGAGAGATACACATCTACAACATCTTATAGGTCACATTTCAATTATTTGCTTTTAAGTTTTTTAGTCAGTGATTCAAAAATACTAAATCTAGACATACATGCACATAACTGAACAGTAATAAAGGTGCCAATAATTAAAATTTAAAAGGAGTTCTTATTTTCCTATGTTTAAATAGAGCAGTTATTTCAAGGAAATTGTCATTTTTCTTACGATTAATAACAAATCATGAAGCTATTCATCTTCAGGACACTTTCTAGGAACTGTGAGGAAATTAAAAACCTGCAAAATAGAGTTTTTGTTTTCTGTGAGCTGTATGTTTCTAGGTGTCAAATGAGGAATTAAGAGAGCACAAATATTGCATGTTAAGTGAACGCCATAACAGAAATGACAATGAATTGGGTTAGAAAGCACAGAGAAAAAGAAAATCCTTACAACTGCAGAACTTCAGAATCATCACATGTTTCTTGTTCATGTGTTCTTCAGCATCAAAGTCCTCCAGTGATGGTCGTCTGGGCATTAACAGGAACATATAAGAACCTATCCGACATACTTAGCCCGTAGTGTAACTCACTCTATACATATGCACCCTCAAAACTCCACAAATGATGGGAGTTGGAGTTCCAAAACTTGAGCAGAGAAAAGAACAATTTTGGCTCCTAACGATCACAACAACAATATAATCGAGGAAAAAAACATTTGTTTTTCAAGTAAATTCTTTATTTTTCCTTGTGTTGTGAATGACTCGCTCTCTCGCCCCTCCTAAAAGCTAAACTCACTCAGACAACTTTTGAATTTATATTTTATTTTAAGGGGCATTCAAAAAGTTCAGTCATTAAAAGTATTGAGTGGAATTTCACTGTGTTTTTCTTGTTTTGTTTGACTGTTTCACTGTTTTGGAAGTTTCCAAAAAGTCAATGATTAATCGTGTTAATTAATCGTAATTTCAATATTCACCAACATAATAATCATAATGTTCATACTGTTCATATTGTAATATAGTAACTTAATACTATTTATCCTAGTACCCTTTGCACTATGTTCCACATGTAAATCCTTTGTATTGGACTCTTCATTGCACTCATCTCTCTCCATTGTTTCTGTTAGGGGTATGTATATATTAGTGTGTCTATATTAGTGTGTCTATATTGTTTGTTTGGTTTTTTGTTTTGAATGTTTTAGCACACTGTGAGCAACTATGCTCCAAAGGAAAATTCCTCGTATGTGTCTTCATACCTGGTCAATAAGGCTGATTCTGATTCTGATAATTGTAATTATGATTTTTGTCATAAGAAAGCAGACCTATGTGTCCTCATGCCACCTACAAATGTCTGTCATTTAATGACGGATTAACACAGACCGAGGTGAAGTTGTACTTTGACGTGTACTCATGACCTAACAACAATAATAATAATCCCTTCTCCCTTGTCCCATTAACTAATTGATAAGAAAGTTAACAGCATTATAAAGTGATCTGGTTTATGTGTAATCAAATAGCATTGACAGCCTTGTAAAGAAGCTGCGAACTGGCTGCTGGACTTCCTCTGGCAGTTCAACTCATACAGGTTGTGTAGTTAAAGAACACAGTCATACATGTTTCCTGTTTTTAAATGAACCAATTGAACAATATGACTATTATGTCTCTGCTGGAGACGGTTGATCAATAAGAGTGGGTCATTAATTTGCTCCACCAGCTGCAGTTTATTGCCTTACTTCCTGTTTTGAAGCCAGACTCCACAACACACAGCTGAATATTTAACCTACACGCGATGAAAAGCTGCTGTTCTCTTGCCAAAAAAAGCAAATGACAAAGCAGTTTTTATTGTCCCAGTAGTTAGCACGGTGATATATTACCTCCTCGCTGGACGTTTTCTCCTGGATCTCTGCTCTAATTAGCCAGACTCATTCTCTCTCTGTTGGGGGAAATGTGATCTTTATTGTTTGTGTCATCTACAGGCCACCGTAGCTGGAGGGGAGATTATGGTACTTGTCTTTGCCGGAGACGTCTGGTCCTAATCAGAGGTCTATAAAGGTCACTCTGTACGTGATATTTTATGATAACCTTTATCAAAGGAGGTTTTGGCTGTTGCTCTATACAGTTATTCAGAAGCTAAACATTTTTTCATGGATTTATATTAAAGACTTCTCGTTCATACAGTAAACACATGTTATTGTGGTTCAAGTAGCTGTTGAATTTGTCAGTAGTAAAGCAAGACTGACACCCATTGTGTCACTCTCGTCAAACCCACCAGACTCCTTTGACAAAAACATTATTATTACAAGTTATTTAACTTTGCAGAACACAGGAGTTGCTGCTCCACTGCTGCCTCCATCGGTTAGTTTTTTTGTGCTATTGTGTGACTTTGGTGTTTTTGAAGAGTTAGGAACTAACCAAACTAACCGATAGAGGCAGCGGTAGAGCAGCAACTCCTGTATTCTGCGAGGTAAAATAACAGTTTTTTTTCAAAGGAGTCTGGCCTTGAAGAGGGAAGAGATAACGGCTTCAGTTCCTCATCGTTAAGGGCTGTCTAACGGCAAGGTTAAGCGGTGAAAATATTCAAAATATAACGTACACTTGAACTGATTATTACTGGTTATTTTGTAGGTCTCTAAAATGCGTTTAGCTGCTGCCCCGTCCAACAGTATGTTGCTTAGCTTCCGTGTCCTGCCTGCTTCTCCAAAATCAGGAACTTTTGATAACAGTTATAAGTAAACAAGATTACGAATCCGACTGGTTTTCACACTTAGTGACGTAGACATATTTTGTGTCACTGTTGAGGTACAAAGTTAGATCCCACTAGTACGTGATTAATGATATTAAAATATTTCCCAGACCAACACTAACGTGACAAAGTAAAAGGAGATGTATGAGGTGCTATTATATAACACTGTGAGCTTATAAAAGGAAACTCTCAACCTTTTTCTCTGACATTATGACCTTCTACATAATTCCAAGTGTCTCAGTTATGCAGATAAGCCATCTTTATTTCTGTATTTATCAATGGAAACTATGACTTTTCTTCCTGGCCCGAGTGTATCTGCTGCTGAAAGATGTCCAACTCTGAAAGTCTCTTCGTAAAGGCACTTTGTCGCCATAAAGCAGATTAATATTTCTGACTTCACATCAACTGTTGTAAAAGGGGGAGAGAAAAAGAGGAATTAAAATGGGCGTGTTAAAACGGAGCCTGAGAACGAGGACAGTCAGCTCAGCCGTTAATAAAGTTGATATGTTAGTTCATCACTGTAAAACTTAACAACTCTTTGAATGTTTATCTTTTTTTTTTACAATAACCAACTGTGTGTGTGTGTGTGTGTGTGTGTGTGTGCGCGCGTGTGTGTTTGTGTTTTATTACATTACTGTTATCATTTTTATAATGGCTAGTTTTGTGTGTGTGTGTGTGTGTGTGTTTCCTTACATGGCCAAGCCGACCCACCACAAGGGTGTAATAGAATATAAGTGTGTGTGTATGTATGTGTGTGTGTGTATCTGCAATAATAATATATTCCGGGAGATTCAATATGCGTGTGTGTGTGTGTCCGTGTGTCCACTGTGACCCAGTGTAAACTAATATTGATTCAGCTGTTGGTGTTATACACTAGTCATAAAACTGGACTTACTCTAGGATCCAGGCTTACTTTCTGACTCTGTGTGTGTTGTACCAAGATTGCCTGGTGTGTTTGTGCTAGTGTGTCTGTCTATGTGAGGGTTTTGTCTTGGATTTAGACCATGTGTGGTTCATGGTTTTTGTGTTAAACAGGGTTTTTGTTCCCACTAAAATGTTTCACGCTGAGAATCGAAACAGTTGAACGTTTTCAGGCATGTTGGCAATCAACCAAACGCTGCTCTGCTGTCCCCAACTGGTGGGAAGTGTGGTTGGATCATAGCCAGTTAAAGAAATGGACCAACAGATCCCGTTACCCTGGACGGAGACCAGTGAAGAACATTACAAGCCCTTCTCCAACTGAACTTGACAATGTAGATGTGACCTGAGCAACCTGTCGTAAGTCTTCTGGTAGCTGTGCAAGAGAAATCTCAATCATTCCCAATCAGCAGAGACGGAGATCGTAGGTACATGTTACAAAATAACATAGGTACAGGCTAATAAATGCTAACTAACATGCTAGTTAACATTAGTAAATCAACTTTAACTGTTAATGTGAGTCATAACTGTCTGCAAGCTTCTCCAGTATTATACGGTTATCCCTCTACTGTGCGACAGTCAGTCGCGTGGTTATGACACAATGGTTATCCTATTTTGACAATAACTTTAGCTACGGAGCCATAACGTGAGATAAAAGGTAATGGAGCCTTTTATACATTGTGGTGTTTCTTTAGAAATAAACAATGTACAAATAGAGTCTTTAAACGCTTCAGATGTAAAGTTAGTTGCCGTCAAAGTGAAGTCAAAATGAATGGCAGTCAATGGTAGCATAAAAATGGGGCCATAGCGGCTACGCTATATGGAGGCTGATGTACCCCCTTGGGTTTGATGAGACCGTTTTGACAAATATGGCCGTTTTGTTCTTACGAGGCAAAGGTTCTCTTTCACACCTGTAGTATGTTTGGTCTGGGCGAAAGAAATAACCCTAGGGCTGTACCTGAGTCCGATTGTTTTCAATTTAAATCACATTTCTACAAAGATTTGACTGTTCTTAGCCTACTCTTTGGTCACAGAGACTATCAGGCAATCAGATCCGTTGGTGTTGGATTTCAACCACAGTACCGTTGTCAACGTGTAGATCAGGGACAGCTGGTCAGTGCGGGAGGATCCCCGTGTCTTTCTGCATTTCTTCCATGGCAGTGCTATTCAATCGCCTACAGGGCTGCTTGCCCAATCTCTTGTTTCGAATCTCCTCGCTCCTCTTATTAACCGGAAGACGTTTTGGACCGAAGAGAGAGGATGAAGGAGCGATCTTTAAGGAGCTATGAGCGAGGACACACCAGAGCAGCGTTCCTGGAAGACGTGCAACTGAAAGTTGTTGCTAAGTCCGCCCAAACAGCTGATTAATTAATGTGGGGCTTCAGAGGAAAGGAAGCCTCATCCCTTTAAAAACTACATTTCCTTGTTTTCCTCTCTCCTCCCATGATTTCCTCCGTCTCTCCCGTGCTTCATCCATAGGACGGACTTAAACGCAAGTGAAGAAAACGTGGATGCCATTTAACGACCTGTGTTGCACCCCAAGACCGCTTAAAAAGGCCACGTTTTAGTTCTTGTCCAGTTTGTGTTCACACCATCGACTCTTTAAAAGAAGTGAATGGAGCCATTGTGACATCACCCATTGGTTGGTGGAATACCGATTTGAAGCCTCGAGTTACGGAGCTTGGGTGGAGCGAGGGGTGGACATGCAGACACCCGTATGCACGCCGCTGTGTTAGCAACACAAGGGGGTCATGCTCTAATGCATACCCTGGTTTATCTTCTGCGTTTGTCTGAAATATTTTTTAATTGGGACTTTTGGCGGCAACGAGCCAAACCATGCCACGCTTAATTGCGTATCCTTGTGTTACCAGTTTTTGAGCGTTGAGCCGCGTCTGAGCAAGGCCTTCTCCGTAGAAGGCCCACAGCTCACCAGACCCGCCAGAAGTGGGTTGCGGTGAAACGACAGTGGCCAGTTTCTGAAACTGTTGGTTAAGAATTTGCTCTACCTTCGAGTGGAAACCTGGCAAGTGATCATGAAAAAATTCTGATAATTAATAACCTAATTTATGAAGAGCTTAATCTTCTTGTCCACACCTAAAGCTCAGTTTTTGAGGCTGGATAAAGGGAGAAAGTGAAGAGGTTTGTCTTTTTGGTGTCCTTGTGTGTTTGCTTGTGCTCAAGAGACAGATTCTGTGTGTGTGTGGTGTGTGTGGAGTGTGTGTGTGATGTTATGGAGGCGGTGAGTAATACTGCATGTGTCATTCTAAGTCCCCAGAGTTTTCTTCTTCTTCTCTTCTTCCTCTCTCTCTCCTTCCTCATGTCCTTTCTCACTCTCTCTCTCCCATCTATCTTCTCTCTCTCTCTCTCTCTCTCTCTCTCTCTCTCTCTCTCTTTATTTCTTCATCTCTTTTTTTCAGTGACATTCCTGTCCGGCGCTGAGGGTGTCATCCTTGTTTTCTGCTGACTCGTCGCTACACACACACACACACACACACACACACACACACACACACACACACACACACACACACACACACATTCTCACACACACACACACACACACTCCAGCTGTTGAGAGCGTGGGCGTTTATTGGATTGTCTGTGTCCTCTATTTGGATAAGGAGAAAGAAGAGAGGGAGTGTGAGGAAGAGAGAGGATGAAGGAGGAAAACAAAGGAGGACAAGAGAGATGAGAGAGAGACGGAAATCAGAGAAGAAGAATCAGAGGACAATATATAGGACAATATAAAGAATAAAAAAATCTAAATCATGAAAAACAAGCAGAGAGAAAACGGGATCATAAGATGAAAATCATCTTAATACAGTTATAATAATACGTTTTATACTAATATTAATATATTATATTTTATTATACTAATATTATTCACAGTATTGTTGGAATGTTTAATAATTACTATTGTAAGTCCAATTACAACATTTACTTTTATATTGATTAAATTACTTTTATTTTATAATTAGGCAATTCATTTTTAATTGTTAGTCAAATTATAAATGTATTTATTTTGGGCATTAAAAAAAATTGTATTTGAATGGGTTCATTAGTGTTCATATCTGTGTTAAAAAACATATTTAATAACAGTATATTAATTTATGTTATTAATCATGTCGGACAGGCCAAGATTTTATAACAACGTGGACCGCGTCGCAATGATTGGCCTGCCACAGGACCCAGAAGTGCAGATGTGCTAATTTAAATAAAAATGTTCATAAAGTACACTGGTCTACAACAACAGAGCCAGCCTGCAGAAGGAAGCCGGTCCGGTTTACTATCTCAGGTCCCTGCATGCCAAAACCACCAGGCCAACCACAAGAAGCACGAACCAGCTCTAACTCGGCCATGTCTCGTCTCGTCACCGATGCTGCACAGTAATCTATTTTTCTATCGTAATCGCGATATTAACCTGCCCAATAAGCACGTCACGGAAGACGCTCCGGGATGGTTTTAGTTAAAAAGGAGGATAAGTAGAAAACTGCATTTTAAAATATAACTATCATTCTTTTTTAATTGTGCGTTTTTGTTTTCAGTTCAATTTGTTCAGTAAAAGCATTTTGGAAATAATTCCCTTTTCAAGCTATTCTTTGTATTTTAGCAGCAGAAAAGCAGAACTGAGCACATTTTGATATCTGTTGATTTATTGCAAGCGATATCATTAGCCTGC
Organism: Etheostoma cragini; assembly: GCF_013103735.1. Lineage (NCBI taxonomy): Eukaryota > Metazoa > Chordata > Actinopteri > Perciformes > Percidae > Etheostoma > Etheostoma cragini. Next base: position 2,778,399 of record NC_048425.1, read on the forward strand.
ATCGTGAAGGCTCACCTCGTCACCCCAAAAAAATCACATGAACTTTCTCTAAAAACAAACACAACGTGCGCATCTCCCCCCTTCCCTCCTCGACGGAAATTTGATCTCCTTCGTGCCTAAATTGTATCCTGTCAGACGCTGTTAGTCCATTAATAAACGTCATATTAATGGATATATAACTAATGCAGATCTCACTATGAATAAGGATTTGGTTAGTAAGAAGCCTTGAGAGTGTTTACTTTTTGATATTCAACCAAAATCACATTTTCTTAACTCTAACTAAAGTCTGTGGTTATGTTCTATGTTCAAATTGTATTTAGCCAAAAAATTACTATTTAAACATAATTTCTATAAGAAATAGTGAAGGCCCACAGCGATTTAATTGGACCCGAGTTGGAGCTTTTTTTGAATTAAAAAGAAAAGTGTTGGTGTATGTTCCTTTAAGTGAAGCTAGCAGGCTAAAGATGGACTGCAGAGACCTGAGACAGCAGAGAGAGAGAGAGAGAGAGGGGCTAAAATAAAAGATGGTATAGGTAGGAAGAGAGAGAGCAGATGCTCTGAGAGAACAATGGAGAAAGAGAGAGACATAAATGATGGTCGGTGAAAGATGGAGAGAGGAAAATGAAGGGAGAGGGAGAGATGAAAGATGACAGGCGTGGGAGGCACTGGGCGAGCGAGGGAGAGAGACATAGAAATACAGTGAGAGAGCGAGAGAGATAAAAGATTTTAGAGGAAAGAGCAGCCGAGGAGAGAGAGAGAGAGTGAGGGAGGGGTGTGAAAGAGAGATAGATGACAGGACGATGAAGAGGAGGAGGAGGAGGAGAGGTGAGCGTCCTTGCACTGTCAGGGCCGATCGATGGCACATCATTTACATTACACTGACTTAACTGCAAAGAGAGAGAGAGAGAGAGGGAGATGGAGAGGGGGGAGGAAGAGATTGATAGAGAGACAGGTGAGGGAGGAAAGGACAGGTAAAAGAAGAAGAGGGAGGGATGAACGGATGTGAGGAATGGAGAGTCACAGGGGCAGAAAATTAACTACAGTTGAGAAGAGATGGAGGGATGGTGGGGGGAAAAAGGGGGATGGGATTGATTTGATAGTTGGGGCAAGTCTTTCTTTCTTTCCTTTCTGCCCTTCTTCATTTTTGTCTCCCACCTCCATCACTCCTCCTTTTCCTCCCTCCCTCATTCATGTGTCACATGTCTCTACTCATTACTTTCATCCCTCCTTCTTTGCTGTAACTCCCTCTCTTCTCTTCTCTTCTCTTCTCTCTTCATCATTCTTACATGTTTCTCCTCTGAGCAAAGATCAACACTGTGAGACACTCTGCTGCTGGCTAACTTGTTAGCAAGGCTACTGATCCAGTGTTTTGACTGTAATGCTAATATTTTTGGGCTAAATGCTAACTTCACAATGCTAAAGTCCTGATGTTTTGCAGGTTTAACATGTTCACCATCTTAATTTAGCATGTTAGCATGCTCCGCTGGTGGAGCTTTGGCCGACACTAAAATCCCATCATTGGCCCTTCACTGTGTTAGTGTTGTTGTCTGTGAAAAGGTTCCAGTACATAGTCAGAGCCATGCTGTTTGTCTTGTCTCCGCTCGTCAGCACAACATATGTCGTTAAGCTCCGGATGTGGCCCAGTTATCACTGTGCCCATGTGTTGTGTTATCTATCTATCTATCTATCTATCTATCTATCTATCTATCTATCTATCTATCTATCTATCTATCTATCTATCTAT
>NC_048425.1:2780242-2782713 GCF_013103735.1 Etheostoma cragini
ATATATATATATATATATATATATATATATCTCACATTGACCCAATTATAAGATGACCCCCTATTTTTTAGGACTACATTTTTGGAAAAAGACTTCTTGATGAACAAATGTTTTTAATTAAGAATATATATTTATGTTAAATTAAAAAGCATTTCAATTCAACTTCATTTCAGACACCCAGGTCCAAAAACATGCGAAACACAACACAGACAAGACAAAAAGATTGAATTTCATAAGATCAAAGTGATTAAAACACATGCGGGCATTTATTCCAACGTCTGTGTGGGGTTAGCCAAAGCCACTATAATTACATTTTTTAACAAGTTAAGCGACTTAAATTTATAGATTCTATTTCCCCAAACATCATAAAAGGTGGGAACATTGCTAGTCACAAACATACAGAATGATTCACACTTGTCCATCTTGGCAGTTTGAGAAAGCTTGTTAATGCGTCATTAAATGCAACTTAAAGCTTTCTCATTTTTGCTTTACTAACGCTGCACCACAACTGCGCTGTATAGAGTGGAGTACAGTTTTAAAGGAGAATTACGGTCAATTTCAACACATAGCTCTGTTGTTTTGAAATTCAGAGTGATGTCAGTAGAGTGAAAAACAAAACAATAGGTGCTGTATACACTGTGTTATCCTCCTGATAGAGTTAGAACCCAAGAGGCTTAAACAGGGCAAGTTTTCAACGTGCTTCTAGCCTCTAAACATGTTCAAAGTGTCATAAAAAGTGCCTACCCATGTGCAGTGATTCCTTTTGAGTGAACACAGTGAATCTGACTGCAGTAGATGTGAAAGAAATGCATGAAAGTTGTGCTAATTCAGATGTGTTTAGTCCCTGGGTTGATACTGCAAGGAGTGCTTAGGGGTCGTCTACAAACTACAACACTGAAAAGAGATACAAACGTAATTTCAAAAATAAGCATATGCTTATTTTTTAAATGTGCTGTAGTACAACTAGCAGCAGAGAAGTTATATTTGAGGGAGGTTTGGAGACACTACCTTATTTAATCATTAAATTGTGAGCCTACTTTTTCTTTTCTTTTTTAAATTTCTTTTCTGTGTTGTAGTTTGTAGACGGTCCCTACGCGCTCTAACGGCCATCTCAACCCAAATTGATTGTCTGAATTTATGAGGTATTCTTGTAGCCAATCCAGCAAAATACCTTCCAACACTTAGGAAAGTGTAGTAACCAGGGCAACAGGTCTGTCATTTTCTATGCTGGTTATTTTCCCGGTTTTGTCTTTGACTACAGGCCAGGACAGATAACACAGAAATAGGTAGTTTACCATTTATAATCCAGAAAAATACGTAGCAAGTACCACTAAATATATATATTTGATTTTCTCTAAATCGCCCGACCTAAGGCTTAGCACACCTCATCAGGTCTAATAACCTCACCATTATTGTTGGAAAGATCATCAACATTAAACTCATCACCATAATGTTTTCGTCACAGTTTTTCATTTTCAGACCCAGTATTCCCATCAATACTAGATGGCGAGGGCATCTGTTATAGATAACCTTGACTTCTTTCCAGAATTCACAGACATTATTCTGCCAAAGCTTATTGGCCCTCATAGCCAGCTCATTTTCTTTTAATAAAGTGTACAGCATACTTAAACCTAGCATTTGCATGTTTCCTCTGTTCCCACTCTGGGTCACACCAGGGCAGGCTGTTGTTGTTGTTTTAACGTCTTTTTAATTAAAAATCAATCTTGGCAGTGTACGTCTGTTGATCCAGACCACTTTACATTAACTGTGTCGGGCTCTGGTTGAGTTCGGATATAAAGAACTGGTGTGTTCTGGTCCGGCTTGGTTACTTTCTGGACATTCAGACAGAAATATGTGGCCTGAGCCGTAGTTCACTCTCACTGCTGCACTTTTATTACCTGGTTCCAGGTGGCTCGCCAGTGTCTTAAAAAGTCTAGACCGAATATAAGACAAAACCCAATTTTTCAGATGTATTTACAAGAATACGGTCATATATTTGGGCCGATACGTCAAATAGAAAAATGAAGGATGGATGAAAATCCTGATTATTTATGAACACACTAGTTTTGCATTAGGAGATAAAAACACTCTGGATTGTTTACATTTCTTTAAACCAATCACAATCCAAATAGCAGCGCTAAGGGCGCCCAGATAGCTCATTTGGTAGAGCACTTGTCCACATATAGAGACTTACTCCTCAACGCAGCAGGCCAGGGTTTGAGTCCGGCCTGCAATCATTCCCCTCTCTCTCCCCTTTTACGTCCTCATGTTTCCCATCAAATAGAGGCATAAAATGCCCAAAATAATTACCTTAAAACCCAAGCTGATAATAATTACCTTAAAAAAATAGCAACGCTAAGCTCCGGACGCAGCGACTGTGGCTCTGCAAAATGGTCTCGGGAAGGAACTTTTTTTTTTTTTATTGATTATTTAAGGCCTTTATTGACCGGACCGCTAAAGACATGAAAGGG
>NC_048425.1:2782728-2785269 GCF_013103735.1 Etheostoma cragini
TGACATGCAGCAAAGGATCACATGTCGGAGTCATACCTGTCCCGCTGCGTCGAGGAGTGAACCTCTATAAATGGGCGCCCGCTCTACCAACTGAGCCATCCGGGCGCCAGGGAAGGAACTTGGTTTGGTAGAACATTTGGACCCTGCAAGAGAAAACCGCACATACAATATTAAGTGAAGTTAACTGTTCACACAATACATGGTTACACGTTAAGCTCTTACCAATCTACCGCGTCCTGCGCCGGATGTGCAACACATCTGGAAAAGAACTGTCAGTGATCCAGACTCTGCTATGGACAGACACATGATGGAGGTGGTGGAGTGAAGTGGGCAGTGGGTGGTTAGAAAAGATGGATGGATGGATGGATGGATGGTGATAGATAGATCATAGATGGGCAATAAGATAGATGCATGGATTGATAGAAATAACCATGGATGGATGTAAAAGAAAAAAAAATCCGGAATGATACACTTTAATAAGCAGAGAAAGATAATAGATAAATAGAGAGATGAAAAGAGGAGAGAAGGGTCAATGCAGTTTCCCTATTTCTCTCCATTCTGTATCTTAAGGTGATTTTTATTTTTTTTTCTCCCTTATTATTTTCGCTCTACTTCCTTTATCAATCAATACTTATTATCGGTCCACTCTGTGTCTCCTTATATCTGTCTTGTTCTACTTGTTTTCTTCTCTCTTTCTCTCCGTCGTTTTCTTTCTGTCAAAGAAAGAGAGGAGGACACACACACACACACACACACACACACACACACACAATGAAGTCATTCATCTGTCCAATCAAAGAGGCGGAAGCCCAGAGGAAAGTAAACATCCATCTCCCTTTTTCTCTCTCTTCTCTCTATCTGTCTGTCTCTTGTTCACTCCGTGAGTCCGTGAGCATCCATGATTATGGTGTGTGTTTGTGTATGTGTGTGTGTGTGTGTGTGTGTGTGTGTGTGTGTGTGTGTGTGTGTGTACAGACACATATATCCCATTTCTCTGGTGTCTCTTTAAAAAGAATAGATTGTTCTTTTTCTTCTGCTACAAACAAAGACACACACACACACACACACACACACACACAGTAAAAAAGCAAAAGCGGATGCACGTCTGTGACACGATTTATGATTGCAAGAGGTATAGGGGAGACAGAAAACAGACAGAAAGAGGGAGGTGATGGAGAGAGAGAGACAGACAGACGACAGAAAAAACAGACAGTCAGAATGAGAGACAGAAAGACAAAAAGAGAAAGAAGGACAAAGAGAAAAAGCAAGAAAGAAAGACAGAAATAACCGATAGAGAGGTTGTGACTTCATTATTTGACCTCAAGTTGCAGGAGGACAGAAGATGAAGGAGGGAGTCAAAGGGAGACGCAGCAGATAGATAGAGAGATGGTAGATTAATGGAGCGATGGACTAAAAAAGACAAGTGACACTGAAGCAGAAAAAGAGTTGTGTTTTTAAACTGAAATTTAAAATGTTTGGCAAGAAGTCAGTATATATTTCCCCTACAGCTACAAAATAAAGGTGTGGATAAATATATTAAAGCAACAATGAATACAAACGTCCAACGTCTAGTGTACTAGGGAGACTACTTCTGTGAAATGTAAACAATAAAACTAGTGTTGTAATGTGACAGATGACTTTACATACAAAGTATAGTGTGCCTAGATTTGATTTATGTTTATGATGATTTTTGCATGTTCGCATGTTATTTTTGACTTCATGGTCAAAATTGCGAGAACCACAAAATCTGCACATTTGATTTAGTTTCTGAAAGTGACAGCGAACCCGATCTTCGTAGATACTATGTTGGTCCAATATCTGTGTTACTAACGGAAAGAAATTAAATCATACTTTTGAGATAACACCCCACCCAAATTCAAATATTTAAAAATGAAGCCATGTGTTCAGTCACATCAAACAAAACACACATGGGCGTTACACACATGTAACGGTTACAACACATCACAAAAACAGAAGAAATGCAGCGTCAAACACATTTTTCATCCATCTTTGATTCAAATTGGACAGAAAGGGGACAATTAGAGAGAACATGCACACAAAAAAAGACAAATACAATATAAAAGACCTAAAATCTAAATGAAGCATAAGGTAAATGAAGAAATATATTTAAAGATTCCAAAAAGTGAAATGGGGAAACATTTGACCCGAAAAAGAGACAAACTTTAAAATTATACTGTATTAAAGCCACAAACACGCCAGCCTAAAAAGAGAGGGAGAATGAAAAAAACAGAGAGAAGGAAACTGAATACGAGAACAAAGATATGAATCTAAAGATGACGGAGGATGGAAACTGAAAACCGATAAATGAAAGAGAGGAGGAACAATAACAAAAAAAGAAGAGAGCAAGGAGGAGAAAAGGATCGGCCAACTGATGGAGAGATAAAAGAAAAGATGAAAGATTTTAGCTAAAGAGGGTTGACCCCTTGCTCTACCCCTCGTATTGACAGCACCAGGCTTTGATAAACTGTGTGTGTGTGTGTGTGTGTGTGTGTGTGTGTGTGTGTGTGTGTGTGTGTGTGT
>NC_048425.1:2785450-2786824 GCF_013103735.1 Etheostoma cragini
TGTGTGTGTGTGTGTGTGTGTGTGTGTGTGTGTGTGTGTGTGTGTGTGTGTGTGTGTGTGTGTGTGTGTGTGGGGTTGAAATGTCAGCTTCATGTCTTCCATTCGTGGCATGTTTTTGTTGTTTTTAAGCCAATCCAAAAATACATCAGCAGCAAACACGTTGAAGCCGCTGTTCATCTCGTTGTAATTAGTCAACGGAGGTAATCAGTTTCCAGATTGTCCGTCACCTTCAGCTCTCTGTGTGTTGTTGTTTTCAAAATCCCTTCAATACGGGAAATGACAACAAATTTCGAGCTAGCAAGCTACACGTAAAAAAAGAATGGCAACTTTTGAAGAAGATTTGAATGGTGCAACAAGGCAGGCCTGCTTGGTTTGTTCATAAAGATTCATATCCGGTTTCTCTGTTTGAATGACAGGAGATAACAGACGTCTGCTGGCTCGGAGAGTAGGTCAGTGGAGCAGATCGGACGTGGTAGTTGGCCGTCGGTGTGTCCAAGTCCAAATTTTCGGCCCAGTCAAAGGGGGGCGTGAGGCGACCGCACAGACGGCCTTCGTCGGTACTGGTTCTTGGCCGTCTGCTCTGTGTGTCGGGGCCTAAGGCCGCTTTGTCAGGACCCCCTTGGCTTCTTATCTTAAATGCTCTGGGTACCACTTTGGAGTAATTTTTCAACGTGCCGGGTGGCTTTTGTCATTCTTTTTGGGGCGTTTATTGGCTTTAATAGATAGGATGCCTTGAACTAATGCAAGGGGAGAGAAAGTGGGGGCGACATGCAGCAAAAGGGCCTGGGGTCAGATTCAAACCCGCCTACATGGGGGCGTACACAGCGCTTGCCCCGTGCAGGGTACTTTTAGGTGAAATATTTGTGCAGGTTCACACTGAAGTTGGTCCCAGTCTGTCTCAAAGGAACGCTAAAGAGTGCATTGTGGGTCGTATCAGATACTAAAGGCCAAGGTGCCATGTTTGAGATTTGAAGGAGCACAGTTTGCATCGCCGACCACTCTTGGATATGTCGGAGGTTTACAGATTTTCCTGTGAAACAATGTTTTTTTTGCTTTTGAGATGAAATCCGATTATCCGATTAGTTGTTTTTCTCTTTTTTTGTCTGGTAGGAATTGATAAAACTTCAGTGGATGGCTGCTTAGCTCTGTCAGTGTGATTATAGGAAAGGAAGCCCGGAGGTCAAAGGTCACACACTTACCTGTTGTGTAATGATTTCACATCAAAGTGTTTTGGTAAAGCGATGAGAGCCAGAGTGGGACAAGCAAATTTCTTTCTATTTAGGGGTTTGAATGCTGGTAGGGTTGAGGGGTTAACACATGAATGTAGGTCTGTGTGTGTGTGTGTGTGTGTGTGTGTGTGTGTGTGTGTGTGTG